>NC_001134.8:600000-813184 GCF_000146045.2 Saccharomyces cerevisiae S288C
AAATTTGCCTTGCTTTTCCAACTATTCCATTACTCAGGTTTTATTTTTTTATTTTGTAATATGGGGAGAAGGCCGGCAGAATATTTACGGACAAATGAATAAATTGGATTGGATTGACTAGTGGAACGTGTAAAGATCGCGATACTCCGTACCAATCACCGAAAGATTGCCCGTAACCGAAATGACTCCATTCTCTGAATTTTTTGTGAAACCAATATCTGAGACTCTTCCTTCATCTTATCAACGTATTGTTCAGTCAATTAAGTAAGAAGTATATTTGAGCGCAGCCTTAATCATATATAGCACCAGTTATATGTTTGCCCCTCTCTTGAGTTGAAAAACACATAATACATAGTACTGTACTTTTCTCTTTTTCATCGTTGGCGAAAATATAATCTTTCTCAAAAATATATATATATGTATATATATCCTTAGATTTGCCGTTGACAATAAGGTGGGCGGCAAATCTACGAAATGCGAGGCGGTTAAAAGAGAGTGACAACATTTTCATAAAAATATTCTGATCTCAAACTGAAGACATAAAATAAGGATATGAGCTACATAGTTGACCTACAAGTGCGAGGATCATCTCTGAGGGTTATCAAATGTATGTTTAGAGAGGATGAGCAAATTTCTTCTCTACATTCTGGTTCTGACTCGAAACAAAACAGCAACAAAAAGCTGGGAGAATTTTTGAATCTGTTAAAAGCAGTGGTCAAGAGGAAGTTGGAAAGTTTCCCAAAAGACCGTTTAAAGACTTCGATTATAACTGGCCAAGAATTAATGAGAGAGGGGCAAGGAAGTATTGAAATTAAGGATCCACCAACGGAGGCGCAACAACATTTGATTAGAAGCCTAGCAAAAGTTTTATTACACCAGTTTTCAAGCATAAATGGCAAAGTTAACACAGTAAATGAAGGACAAGATAATTTGTTTCTATCCTTATTCGTTAAAAAAATTTCTATAGAGCAACAGTCCACATCACACGTCTCTATTAAATTGAACTTTCATGAGAAAATAAATTTGGGTCAGCACATAGATTCTATTTTAGATTCAGAGGAGACCAACGAGTCGGACACTTATCACATGGGATCTGTTGACGAGTTCATTATATATCCCTTTTGCTGTCTGGAAGAGCAAGATGAGCTGAAAAATGGCAGCATACTGTCCACAGAGTTCGACAAGATTGACTTAGAACTAGACGAGGATGATGGTTTTGAGGGAGAAACTTTAAACAATTGTATCAATTCGGTGGGAAATTTTGACATTCCACTAAGTAAGCAAACACTAAACTTAGTAAATATATCATATCTTCCAGGCACAACTTTCGAGGGCCAATGGGAATCGTTGTATTTTGGTAACAATATTAAAGAAAGGTTATATAGCTACGCAACTATATCTCTCAAGATAGCAAGATTCAAACAAACTGGAGACTCCAATCAAGAAGACATTACAACGCTAATCACAAATAATAAATTACTCCTTGTCCATGGTCCTCCGGGAACAGGTAAAACAACGTTATGCAAAGCACTTTGCCAAAAATTATCTGTGAGGCGGGAATTTTCAGACGGTTCCGATACCATTGATACTAATTATAAGGGGATAATAATAGAATTGTCTTGTGCACGCATCTTTTCTAAATGGTTTGGAGAATCGTCAAAAAATATATCAATAGTATTCAAAGACATTGAGGAGCTTTTAAAGGTCAATGAGGGACGAGGGATCTTTATATGCCTTTTGATAGATGAGGTTGAAGCAATAGCAAGTTCAAGAACAAATTTGTCAAGTAGAAATGAGTCAACAGATGGAATCCGAGTTGTGAACACTTTACTTACGCAACTTGACAGGCTGAAAAAATACCATAACTTTTTAGCATTAGCCACGTCTAATTTATTAGATTCATTAGATGATGCTTTTGTTGATCGAGCAGATGGAGTTTTTTATGTTGGAAATCCAACAGCTGAGGGCATCCTCCACATTCTAAAGGTTTGCATAGAGGAGATGATAACTTCAGGTATAATTCTTTTTCACGCAAGATCAACTGGAGTCAAGTTCTTCAATAAATATCAGGACATTTTGCGGAAAATTGCTATCAAATGCTCGGTATGTTTTTTTCTTTTATTCTACTTTTACGATTCTTTTTCTTTCTTTCCTTCTTCATAAAAAAGCACTTTCACTAACTGTCTTTGTCAAACATAAATATGCGATCAATATAGACCGTTGATATCAGTGGTAGAACAATAAGGAAATTGCCCTTGATGTGTCTGTCTGAATACTTCCGGACATTTCCTGTAGACGACGATGAGTTTGTTCTGGCATTAGCTATGTCAGCGCGGAAGCTGAGCGCAGCGCGGAAGTGACGGAGGAGCTTTTTCCTTTTTTTCGCTTCTTTCTTTTGTCTCATACTCATGTAGCATACTTTCGCGAACCCTATTCCAACGTTTTGTTGTTGCTCGCTTTCATGCTTAAAATTTTTATTATGTATTTTACGATCAAGGTGTATCGTGAACCACACGTTTATGAAATCCTTATTTTAGAATCAAAAAGTCCTACAATCTTGTTTGTGGAGTCTATATAAAGCTAAAGTTAGGTTCTACAAAGCAAGATACAAATACGAGGCCATCGAGTATTCAATGGGAAATATGATAAAGAAGGCATCTTTAATAGCCCTCCTACCGCTGTTCACCGCCGCAGCCGCTGCAGCTACTGATGCGGAGACATCTATGGAATCTGGGAGTTCTTCACATTTGAAGTCTTTTTTAATGTCCGTTTCTATGATTGGGCTTTCTGAAATTGGTGACAAAACCTTCTTGATCGCAGCCTTGATGGCAATGCGTCACAAAAGAGTTCTGGTGTTCTCAGCAGCAGCTACCTCCCTCGCTATTATGACCATCCTTTCTGGTGTGGTGGGTCATTCAGCCGTTGCTTTTCTTTCTGAACGCTATACAGCATTTTTTGCAGGTATTTTATTCTTAGTGTTCGGTTACAAATTGACTATGGAAGGTTTGGAGATGTCTAAGGATGCAGGTGTTGAGGAGGAAATGGCTGAAGTGGAGGAAGAAATTGCCATTAAAGACATGAACCAGGATATGGATGATGTTGAAAAAGGAGGCGACACTGCGTATGATAAACAGCTGAAGAACGCTTCGATTGGTAAAAAAATAGTGCACAGGATTCGCGAATTAGCATCATTTATGTTTTCCCCAGTTTGGGTTCAAATTTTCCTGATGGTTTTCCTAGGCGAGCTAGGTGACCGTTCACAAATTAGTATTATTGCCATGGCTACTGACAGCGACTATTGGTATGTTATTGCAGGTGCTGTTATTGGTCATGCCATTTGCTCTGGATTAGCAGTGGTGGGTGGGAAATTATTGGCAACAAGAATTAGCATAAGAACAATCACTCTTGCTAGCTCGTTGTTATTCTTCATTTTCGCCTTGATGTATATATATCAAGCATTCACAACTCAGGATTGAGATGGTTTGTAACCGTATTCTTCTTGGATTCTCTCTTTTTTCTCTTCATATTTAAGTGTGAATCTTGAAAAGAATATTTATAGACATACGTAACTAGTGTACGGCTGATATTTATTTGATGTAGCTTTTTTTTTTGCTAAGTTCATCGCTTTTCTTTCCCAGCCAACCCAATGAAGTCTTGCGCACGCAATTGGTTGTAATTATCCGATCAGCCGCTATCATCATTGTCACGGTCGGGTTCCTGTAATACCCTTTTCCTTATTATTCCCTTAATTTTTTCATTCGTTTTCTTCTCGAGCACTTCCATAATAGGCGCTAATTTGGCTTTGAGATCGCTGGTTTCGCAAACCTTATCGATGTAACGCTGATGTTCGTTTTTTTGGGGGATAATATATGGCTGACCACTCTCTTTTTGTTTCGTCTTCTGAATAGTTTCTTGTACAAAACTATTCGTTGCGTTAGAGCTCTGTCCTGTTTGAATCACCGTGTCATATACAGGTTCATTTGAAATATTTAAACCAACAAAATCATTGGCTTCTTCTTTGCCTGTTTTGCCCAGCTGGTTGATACGGGCACGTAACTGATTTAATTCTTGGTCCCTTTCTAGTGATAAATCTCGCAGAGAGGGCATACTGGTTGTAAAAAGTAGTCGCAACAAGTAAGTCGTAAAAAAGTAGATGTAATGGAAGGCTTTGAAGGAACGGCTAGCCAGCTTTTCTGTATCATTCCTAGCCTAATTGACAGCATCTTGACCTTCTAGTATGGAAACTTTCAATTTCAGAAAGCGGTGTTCCCCGCTGCGACGATTTAATCCGTACATTTACACATCTGTACATTTTTCATATTCGCAAAACAAAGGTTACTTGAAAAAATCATAAAGTTGGCGGCTTCAGGTGGACGCGCTTCACTCATGTAGCTTAACATTCAATCCCATTAAGCATTATGCATAAATTTCATGAAGTTTACTTAATAAAATTGTTCATTTGCATAGACAAGAAAGAAAGCAACAAGACAACTAAGACTAAGCAACAATGCCAAGTACGTATTAGACTATATCGAAGAGGAGGGAAATTCTTCACTCTGACTCGTTGATTTTGAAAGAGGTTCGGGTCCTCATAAATATTTGAGAATATGAAATTCCATAATAGTATACCTTCATTGAGTAGCACGACAACAGCCTGAATTACTATCCATATTATGAATATCTTTATTTACACTGAACTCCCGACACTTCAGTTAAACAGGGATACATTAGAGATCAAGGTGATCTAATAGGGAACATCTCTCTCGTAACAATGGGACAGTATTTTATTTTCCAAGGCGGATACCTAATTATGCGTTTTTAATCATATCTCTACAATATTTATGAGCACTTACTTGGGCCCTTGCAGACTTTTGTTCCGGGAAAACTTTTGACTAACAAGAATCCAATTTTACTTTTTTTTTTTTAGGAGCTCCAAGAACTTACTCTAAGACTTACTCTACACCAAAGAGACCTTACGAATCTTCTCGTTTGGACGCAGAATTGAAGTTGGCCGGTGAATTCGGTTTGAAGAACAAGAGAGAAATTTACAGAATTTCTTTCCAATTGTCTAAAATTCGTCGTGCTGCCAGAGACTTGTTAACTAGAGACGAAAAGGACCCAAAGAGATTGTTCGAAGGTAATGCCTTGATCAGAAGATTGGTTAGAGTTGGTGTCTTGTCCGAAGACAAGAAGAAGTTGGATTATGTTTTGGCTTTGAAGGTTGAAGATTTCTTGGAAAGAAGATTGCAAACTCAAGTCTACAAGTTGGGTTTGGCCAAGTCTGTCCACCACGCCAGAGTTTTAATCACTCAAAGACACATTGCTGTTGGTAAGCAAATCGTCAACATCCCATCTTTCATGGTCAGATTGGACTCTGAAAAGCACATTGACTTCGCTCCAACTTCTCCATTCGGTGGTGCTAGACCAGGTAGAGTTGCTAGAAGAAACGCTGCTAGAAAGGCTGAAGCTTCCGGTGAAGCTGCTGAAGAAGCCGAAGACGAAGAATAAATAATTCGCTGATTTCATAACTGTATAATAAATTTTATAACTTTTCAAATCACGGATCATTTTTCATTTTACTTTGTCATTTTTATTTCATTTGAAAATGGGTAGAGGTACATAACTGGCGCTTTTCTTGCAAGATGACATGGCATTGGATGACACAAGTATTACTCAATACCCAACGTAAATAGCTAGAAGATTTTGATCGGATTTAAATTCCCAACTGCAACTCAGTAGCGTTTAGGATTTTACACCTTGGCTTGGAGAAATCCTTATTGTCAGAAATTGAAGCCGTTAATATTTAAAGGCTAATTCTCCATGCCATCTTGCATTCACTTTGGTATATATCTCTTGACCTCAATATATCTCGATAATATAAATCGCAATATTATACTTGTTAGTCTGACAGTTTTACACCTGTACATCTTCACCATCACCACACCCTTTTTTACTGGAGGCAAGGATGAGTTTGAATATCGCCTTTTTCCCAGCCGCTAGAACATGCTCAGAACCGAGGAAAAGCACCGCTGCCAAACCTCCTTTGATGTGTTGGCCCACCGCTACTAGTGGCCGTGCTGGAAGCCCAGGCAGCGGTGGGGGCCACAATACGAGAGCTGGAAAGGTAAACGGTCTCTGCGCCTCTGTGAAATTTTATCACCAATGGAGTGTCATGTCTGGTAAAGATAATATAGAAAGTAGTGTGCAATTTCAGGCATTACCGATTGAACTTTGGAATAAGAGAACCAAGACAAAAATAACTAGCAACAATGGGTAAATCGTATGTCATTTAATCCTATGAATCTACAGCACGAACGAATCATGGTATCTCAAACCGAACATATCGTCACAGAAATAAAAAGATTTAAAGACGTGTCTAGTGTGAATAAAGCAAACATATCATTAGAGCAAAATATTGGGCAGATAAGATGATGCTACACTGATTCTGAGAAAATTACGTGACATGATAGGCTTTTAACGGGCTGTAAGTCATTAGTTTACAGTCGTTGCTTTGAAAATTAGTTCAACATTAGAAGTGTAGTAATTACAAGCCCTTTTTCCAAACATTCGGTTATGTGCTGGGACGCATCTCAGAAACTCGCAAAACAATAGAATACTAACATGATTTCTTATAAATCTTAATTTTGATTTATTTCCTTATAATACAGACACGGTTACAGATCTCGTACTCGTTACATGTTCCAACGTGACTTCAGAAAGCATGGTGCCGTCCATCTTTCTACTTACTTGAAGGTCTACAAGGTTGGTGACATTGTCGACATCAAAGCCAATGGTTCTATCCAAAAGGGTATGCCACACAAGTTTTACCAAGGTAAGACCGGTGTTGTCTACAACGTTACTAAGTCTTCTGTTGGTGTTATCATCAACAAGATGGTCGGTAACAGATATCTAGAAAAAAGATTAAACTTAAGAGTTGAACACATCAAGCACTCCAAGTGTAGACAAGAATTTTTGGAAAGAGTTAAGGCCAATGCTGCTAAGCGTGCTGAAGCTAAGGCTCAAGGTGTTGCTGTTCAATTGAAGAGACAACCAGCTCAACCAAGAGAATCCCGTATCGTTTCTACTGAAGGTAACGTTCCTCAAACTTTGGCCCCAGTTCCATACGAAACTTTCATCTAATTTACCCGATGCTGGTTTTGTATCGAAAAAGATTTTCAGGTTTTAGGTTTTATTTTTTGTCTATTTTTAAATATATAATATAATAAAAAATAAATTGTGTCTAATATCCATAATTTGTACATTTAGATTATTTCTTTTGGTTCTTTATTCTGACCTATATAGACTACTCAACACAGTCACTTCATGTCATCCAGATATTACTTGCGTTGAGCATCTCTTTTGAATCCTCGCTTCGGGCTCTCTCTTAGTGAAAAATTAACCTTACGCCAAAATCCAAGAAGTAAAATTAAAAAGAATAATGGTAAAAGTCTAACTTCACATAGAGAATTCAACTTTGTATAAAGGGGTAGCCTTGTTCTCTATAGAAACTGTTCTTTGAAGTACTGCTAACTGAGGTAAAAAAATCGGACGATTTTGTCTTTACGTGGTCCTATATTTATTGTGTCAAAGTCACCTACTTACTTACATAGTTGACCATTCTCATATCCCATAATTTTTCAAGGAGATAAAGATGCCTAAAAAATCCATTGAAGAATGGGAAGAGGATGCCATTGAATCAGTTCCATATTTAGCAAGTGATGAAAAGGGCTCTAATTATAAGGAAGCTACACAAATTCCACTAAATTTGAAGCAATCTGAAATTGAAAATCATCCAACAGTAAAACCATGGGTTCATTTTGTTGCTGGGGGTATTGGAGGAATGGCGGGTGCAGTTGTTACGTGTCCCTTTGATTTGGTGAAGACCCGATTACAAAGTGATATATTTTTGAAAGCATACAAATCACAAGCTGTTAATATCAGTAAAGGATCTACTCGTCCAAAGAGTATTAATTATGTCATTCAAGCAGGAACCCATTTCAAGGAAACACTGGGAATCATAGGCAATGTGTACAAACAAGAGGGTTTTAGAAGCTTGTTTAAGGGTTTGGGCCCCAATTTAGTCGGGGTTATTCCAGCAAGAAGTATTAATTTTTTTACCTATGGAACTACTAAAGATATGTATGCTAAAGCGTTCAATAATGGCCAAGAAACACCTATGATTCATCTGATGGCTGCTGCAACCGCAGGTTGGGCAACGGCGACGGCAACCAATCCTATTTGGTTGATTAAAACAAGAGTACAGCTTGATAAAGCTGGGAAAACATCGGTCCGACAGTACAAGAACTCTTGGGATTGCTTAAAAAGTGTTATAAGAAATGAGGGTTTCACTGGCTTGTACAAAGGGTTGAGTGCCTCTTATTTGGGTTCTGTTGAAGGTATACTTCAATGGCTATTATATGAACAAATGAAGAGGTTAATAAAGGAAAGGTCTATTGAGAAATTTGGATATCAAGCCGAAGGTACAAAAAGCACATCAGAGAAAGTCAAGGAGTGGTGTCAAAGATCAGGAAGCGCTGGTCTTGCAAAATTTGTGGCTAGTATAGCAACATATCCGCACGAAGTTGTCAGGACGAGATTGAGACAAACGCCCAAGGAAAATGGTAAACGAAAGTATACAGGTTTAGTACAAAGTTTCAAAGTTATAATTAAAGAAGAGGGACTCTTTTCAATGTATAGTGGGTTGACCCCGCATTTGATGAGAACAGTTCCGAACAGTATAATTATGTTTGGTACATGGGAAATTGTTATAAGGCTACTATCGTAGCCTTGAAATCTAAAAAACTCTAAATTCACTTTAGGGCCAAGACATACTCTAACAAAAAAGTATGAAAAAAGTGCATTTTGTAAGGATATAAAGCCTGTCAAAGTTTATAGAAAGCTAACCTACTAAGGTTTGGACCCCTTCGTTTCTTCTCCTTTACTTTGCATTATTTATCGTAACATATCAATGATCCTTATTTACTTCATTCAGTAAATTGGTCCTTTTATACTTGTAAATATTTTTACCAGGTCACTAGTAACAATAAAATGTTTTAAAATATCAGTAGCGTGAAGTAAAATTCAATTACTAGATGATGTTGAAGTAGATCCCGTAATAATGGGCTTTTCCCCTGTGAAGGTGAACTTTAGAACATCATCCACATTGAAAGGTTTCGAAGGTTTGCTATCTCGTACTAGAAGTGAAGCGTGTTCTTCGCTTAGGGATTCTTCATTTTTGAAATCGTGCTTTCCATATTCGTTTCTAAACGTAGTGCGCGCCCAATTCGTTATTTCTCTGTCCTGTTGCAGCAGCTTTTCTATTTCTTCATCCTTTAGCAAGGCTGTAGTTACTCCAGATGTTTCCCTAACATATTTCATCCATTCGTCCACTTCAGGAATATTCTTCTTCCTCAAAAGGGTAGTGACCAAACTTTCATGAGAGGTGGTTGGGAATTTAGGCAAAGGGTAAACCACTGTAGAGTCTAAAGTTTCTTGGAAATGTTGTAGAGTGGAGGTTACAGAAACGAGCTGGGATAATGTGACATTCAGTTGTGATTGGAGTGTATACCATTGTGGCAGTTCGGCTTTGGACATTTCGTCTCTGATTCTCCTCAATGAATGAGTTAATTGAGCCAAACGCATGCGCACGGCATCTAAAGCCTGGCCAGGTACACCATTGAAATCAAAACTAACATCTTCTTGGAGGGAGCCTTGATTGCCCTCTGGTACCAGTGATGCAGTAGATTGTGACATATTCCACGTTGCTTTATGTTTTTCTTTTGTTCTTCTTGCTCGGGGTTCTCTTATATCGATGAAATATTTCAATATTAAAATCCTTAACTTTGACGAAAAGGCAATTTTTGTATATTGAGTTTCCTTACTTTTTTGAACAGAACGTACTTTTAGACACTTTGCAAAGGCCTTCAGCAAATTTTTTTGATTATTTTCAAATATCAAGGAAATATATTACCTTCAAAGTCATCCAATCCTTTTAGTTCTCGCATTCCATCATTTTATACTATATACGTTTGAGCTTAATGGATCAAAAGAAGGACCCAAGTAATAACTTAACAGAAAGAAGGGTTTCCAAGGTCCAACGCCCAAATAAGAAAAAGGTACGAAATCAAGTTGAATCACTTTCTAGAAACCTAGAGAGAAATAAAGAGGGACAGCTTCTGCAGACTGTATCAAAAGGTCATTTAGAAGCTGATTCTGGACACTCACTGGGTCGTGAAAAAGAGAACGGTGAACTCGGTATAAGAAGTATATTTTACGATAAAGACTGGAATCCAAGAGGCACTGCACCATCACATTACAGAAATATACCTTATAATCCTGCCACTTTCAAAAGGCGAACTGAAGTTCAAGCCAGACTGGGAAACCTCGAGAATATCAAAATACCAAAGTGAAAGTTCAAAGGTAATAAATGAGCAACCACTTTCTTCGAAATACAATATTGAAATCAGCATGAAGTCTGAGCGTAGTGTTTATTGTAGCAAGTCTTGAGCATATTTTATAAACTCTATTTATGTTTGTATATTCGTCTATCAAATGGTTGAATATGTAATAGGGACAGGAGCCATTAGCATGCCTGGCTTCAAGGAACGTTTAGGTCACGAATGTCCAACAAGGTTTCCTGCAGGTTTCCATATGTGAACTGAATTATCATTTGCCACACTGCACATTAACCAAGGGTCATGAGCGTCCCACGAAATGTCGTTCACACCGAGCATATGACCACCATGGGTAAATATAGTTTCTTCGCAGGAGGTATCCCATAGCTTGACTAACCCATCTTCTTGGCCAGCCGTTGCCAATACAGTATCGAAATTTGGACTCCATTCTAAAGTTGAAACGGAAGTACCGTGCTCCATGGTAGCGATTGGGCTTTTGTTCATGTTTCTAATATCCCATAAATTTAGCCTCCCATTTGAATCTGCAGATGCTAGAATTAAAGAGTTCTTATAGTTAAATCTACAGGAGTTTACTCCACCATCGTGTTTTTCACGGTTACTCTGGAGCTTCTCTTTCTTAGTCCTCAGATCTAATAGGGAGACCGCATTTCCTTCAGTACAAGCAGCAAAGAGGGAATCGTGTGTTGGCATCCAAGTTACATCATTCACCGCTGTTCCGTCGCTGTTTATTGACACTAAGGGTAAATCTATTATAGGGTTCTCATGCGAATATTGTTTAATGTCCCAAACTTGAACTTGGCCGTTGGAGTGAGAAGAAAGTAAAAGGGCCTCCTGCTGCAAGTTCCAGGCTAAAGAAGTCGCCTCATTTATATCTGCCGAAGAAGTATCCATTGCCTCCACGTCTTGAATAACACCATGTGAACCAAACAGCTTTGTCTCAAAGGGATGTGAAATTTTGGACTGTCTTATTCTAGTAGAGCCGTGTTTTGTTCTATCGAATATGTAGATTGCACCATCTGAAGAGGCGCCGGCTATAATATCTGGATTTTGAGGCAAATATCTTGCCCTATTGCATTCCCCGTTTGGGAAGAAAATACTGATGTCATTTACTAAGTGTTTGGAGGGAAACCTTGTCGAGTTCTCCGGTTTGAATTCCATTTCGTCCATGTCGAAATTATTTAAAGATGACCATTTTATATGACCCAACGTGGATATTTTGCTAATATATATGGTCTCATCTTCAGGTTTTTGGGAAGATGTAAATGAGGATAACAAGATGCGATGCTCATCCGAAGTGGTATCTAAATCAGGAAAGAACTGGCACGTTAAGGACGGCCACTTTGTTGAATTCGTGTTTAGGTAATCATAAAGTAGTTTAGTGTTTTTCTTCCAGTGCGAGTATCTTTCTTGCAAATCGATGGGTATACTGGAGGCTTCATGAGTTATGTCCTTCGCGCACTGATTCATCTTTGAAACTAAATTTGTATATTGTTTGTCAGAAATAGGACCTGATATCCTCCTTTTAAACAGTTGATGAGAACCTTTTTCGCAAGTTCAAGGTGCTCTAATTTTTAAAATTTTTACTTTTCGCGACACAATAAAGTCTTCACGACGCTAAACTATTAGTGCACATAATGTAGTTACTTGGACGCTGTTCAATAATGTATAAAATTTATTTCCTTTGCATTACGTACATTATATAACCAAATCTTAAAAATATAGAAATATGATATGTGTATAATAATATAAGCAAAATTTACGTATCTTTGCTTATAATATAGCTTTAATGTTCTTTAGGTATATATTTAAGAGCGATTTGTTCACATCCATTCCTTGAATTGATTGATTAAACCGTTGGTAGAAGCATCGTGGGTAGAAATGGTGGAGGAGTTGTCCAATTCCTTGCCGATGACTTTAGCCAAGACTTTACCCAATTCAACACCCCATTGGTCGAAAGAGTTGATATTCCAAATGGCACCTTCAGTGAAAGTAACATGTTCGTAGTAGGCAATCAAAGCACCCAAAGTAGCTGGAGTAATCTTTTGAGCCAAGATAGAGGTAGTTGGTCTGTTACCTGAGAAGACCTTGTGTGGGACCAAACCACCAGTGGCACCTTCAGCCTTAACTTGTTCTTCATCCTTACCAACCATTAAAGCTTCAGCTTGAGCAAAGAAGTTTGAAGCCAACATCTTTTGATGTAATTTGTTCTCAATTGGGTTATGAGATTGAGCAGCTAAGATGAAATCAGATGGAATCAACTTGGTACCTTGGTGAACCAATTGGAAGAAAGAGTGTTGAGCGTTGGTAGCTGGTTCACCAAACAAGATAGAACCAGTAGAGTAGTCAGTAAACACGTTACCTCTGGTAACAGACTTACCGTTAGATTCCATTGACAATTGTTGCAAGTAGGCTGGGAATCTGTGCAAGTATTGGTCGAATGGAGCAACCAAATGGGTTTGAGCACCAAAGAAGTTGTTGTACCAGACAGACAACAAACCACCCAACAATGGAATGTTGTCTTCCAATGGGGTTTGGGTGAAGTGGTTGTCGACGGCTTCAGCACCCTTCAAGAAAGCCTCAAAGTTGTCATAGCCAATGTACAAGGCAACAGACAAACCAATAGCCGACCAGACAGAGTAACGACCACCGACCCAACTTTCGAAACCAAACATGTTTTTGGTGTCAATACCGAACTTGGCAACTTCGGTTTCGTTAGTGGACAAAGCAGCGAAATGCTTAGCAATGTGAGATGGATCATTACCTGTCTTCGACAAGAACCAGTTCTTGGCAGTGTTAGCGTTAGTGATAGTTTCAGCGGTAGTGAAAGTCTTGGAAGCAATCAAAAACAAAGTAGTTTCTGGGTCAACAACCTTCAAGGTTTCAGCAATGTGAGTACCGTCAATGTTGGAAACGAAGTGGACATCCAAGACACCAGCGTAGTGCTTCAAAGCCTCAGTGACCATGACTGGACCCAAATCGGAACCACCAATACCGATGTTAACAACATCGGTGATCTTCTTACCGGTATAACCCTTCCATTCACCAGAACGAACTTGTTCAGAGAACTCCTTCATGTGCTTCAAGACAGAGTCGACTTCTGGAGCAACGTTGACACCATCAACGTACATTGGCTTGTTAGCTCTGTTTCTCAATGCGACGTGGTAGACAGCACGATCTTCAGTGGAGTTGATGTGTTCACCTTTGAACATAGCATCTCTCAAACCGGTGACGTTAGCCTCCTTGGCCAGTTCAATCAATGCAGCAATGATTTCATCGTTGACCAAGTTCTTTGAGTAGTCGAACAAGATTTTGGAACCATCATAGTTGGTGAAAGTCTTGTTCAATTTTTCAAAACGCTTGGCATCTTTTTGGAATTCTTGCTTGACAGACAAAGTCTTACCTTGAGATTCATAAATTTTTTGCAACTTAGACCAGGCTGGCAATTCAGTGGCCAGTTTGAAGTTAGTGAATGAGTTATTGGACATTTTTAGGCTGGTATCTTGATTCTAAATCGATTTTGCAAGACTAGAGGAATATGTATTAAAATTCACTGAATGCAAGTAAAATATTAAGTAAAAGAAAGCATTGATTATGAAGAAAGGACCTTTTTAAGATATGAGAACAATGAGAAAAGGAAAAATGGGACGAAACAAATAGGGAAAATTCCGTCTGTAAAACCAATTGTAGTAACAAAAAACGCTCATTTCAATAGCAAAAAAATAGAATACCGTCAATGGATATATATAGACACGGGACATTATAACAACGTGCAGATGGTGATGATTGCAAACCCAAAAAATTACCAGCTTCCTGTAATTCCAGGTTGAGCGCGTGGCTTCCTATAATCCAATACACCCACACCCACCCAGATCGTGATTTTTGTTACCATCCCGGTTCTTGCCTCATTGACATATTTTTCTGACGGTGACAGAACGTGGCCTTGTACACTCTTTTTTAATGTTACGCTGGCACAACATAGTTCAACGAAAAACGAATTAAGTTCTTACTTCCGTGTTTTAATCAGAAAACGATATTCCAATGAGAGATATAAGCGTAAGGTAGCATGTCCGATGGCAAAATTCTCTTTGCTTCCGCAGCGGGGCCAAAGTCTTACTCGCCTCTAACCCCACGTAGGACAAGTGCTGAGAATAAAATAGTCTTGGCGTAGTATGCCTTCTTCAGTAATATTTTTTCTTTTGAAAGTACTACCCACATCCGAACATTGCCACTTACATAGCGATGCAAATAGCCGCCAGGAAATGCCGCATGTTATCCACTAAGAATAGTCAACATTGCATAGCATCCAAATACGTGAAAGCGGACCGATCTTGAGCGAAATGTTTAGTACCGTTGATGTGTAGAAGTAGTGCCCTGAAATACATAGCGGTGTATTATTTAGCATTAACATACAAAAAAAAAATAACGGAGGCACCAATGGAAGTGGTGTCGCTACATTAGTTTTTAACTCAGTCAGAAAACTGAATTTAGTTGATATGGGACCGCTCCAAGGTAGGAGAATACTAGATCAAGTAAAGCAACCGCACTAGTGCCTTTTTCAAACAAGGTGGTTTGATGAGGAGGCTTTCTACAATCCTAGAAATATAAGACATCTGTCAGATTAGCCGCCGTTCATATGGTTTCAAAAGGTTGCGAATGGAGACAAACGTTCCTCGTCCCAAATTAGCCAGACGGAACAGGACAATAAAGGTGATAATGTAATCCATGACTTCCTCTATTTTAGACGGGACTTTTAGCATCCTCTAAATATTTTCAACCCATACATGTCATCAGCATCGGTGAACATCTTTAATAGTATCGACAACTTGGCTCACGTACTTCTCACCGTCAAGTGCGATTTCCGGGTCATGCAATACCTCGTCTGGTTCTTGATCTTTATTCGTGGCAGAATTATGCTGATCCTTATGAGGAGGGCTCCTCAGCTTGGCATACTTTAGTCGCTGATTTCTTTCCCTCATTAATCGCAGTAGTTGAGCGTGCGACTTGCGCATTTGCGTGAGATTGCTCTCAAAATCTCGTGGGAACCCGTCGTTGACGATAGGTTCTTTCGCCATCTTCTTCACATCATCCAGTGTATCGATTTCAGACCATGATACGTCTTGCGTCTCCGTAGGTGCCAGGTTTGAGTGCATTGTTATACGGCTACCATTTACGCTTCTTTCGTATGCAGTATTACCCCTACTAATGCTGGTCGTTAAGGGGTTTAGTGCTGGAGGCGTGGTTAGGTTTTTGGTCGGAAGTGCGTTGGAACTGCCCATTATAGAGGCAGTGGAATCTGAAGATCCCTTTCTTTTATCTTTGTCGCTCTTTGCCTTTAATTGAACCAGCTGAGGGTTTCCTTCCTGGCTACTAGATTTCCTTCTGTTGGTGGAATCCGCGTCGCTTACTTTCACCTGGACTGGTGGGGTTTGCTTCACTCCCATTATTTGTCTTCGTTCGTGCCAGCAACATACATTTCATCTTATTTCTCTGGAAGGTTTTTACAACAACCAGTTACATTTTTCATTTTTCTGTTCTTCGCCTTTCTTGTTTTGGCCCCGATGACTGAGCGAAAAAAAAAAGGCTAAAGAAGACGCTATGATAACCGCCGAGCAGGTCAAGTACGATGTCGAAAAAGCATCTAATAGTTACATATCGGATTAGGTTATACTTATTACATATCACTTCCATGCTGTTATTTTTTTCAGTGTGAATTATGGCCTGAAAGCACCTCCTGCAAGGGCTAAATTGCTTCTGCTGAACTTGACCTTAAAAACAGGCGTCTTTTTGGTGTAGAACGACGCTACTAAATCGCTTGTAGGTATTACTGTTCTTCTGCGACCATATTCTTTTATATCTTGGTTTATAGATGCAGTAACGTCACCCAAGTATCCAATGAATGGCTCATCTGGTTCTGCGCTTGGCTCAGTAGTGGCCTTTTTCAAATCCCATACACGGACTGTATGATCGGCACCTCCACTAATAAGTACGTTTCCCTCTTTGCTATATGATAAGGAATAAATGGCATTCTTACCATGGCCACGCATTTGTTTCAACCTTTTGCCGGTACCAATATCCCATACATTAATAATACCATCTTCGCTACCAGTGGACAACCACCTACCATCTGGACAAACAGCAATAGAAATGACGGGCGCAGTATGTCCAAGAAATAACCTAACCGAGTCGCCTGTAGAAACGTCCCACATTCGACACGTCTTATCGCTGGATCCCGTAAACACATAGCAACCGTTCGGATGAAATGACACACAATCAACATCATTTAAATGTCCTGCAAATATTCTTAATGGATATATGTGATCGCATGACCATAACCTTGCGGTTTGGTCGTGCGATGCAGTGGCGAAATAATGGCCTAGCGGGGAGAAACTAACATCCCACACAGGGTGATTATGGCCCTTATAGCTTACTAGCGCGGTGTGAGTATCCATGGACCATAGCCTGACGGTTTTATCTTCAGAACCAGAAAGTAAATACTTATTATCCGGACTGAAACTTGTTGAATATACTGTACCACTGTGCCCCACCAAAGTTTTACACGTTGGGTCTTCATCCTTGTCGTTGTTATTTAACGCGATGTTAGGATTATTAAGTGATGAGCCGTCGAGTGACCAGATCTTGATATAACTGTCTTGAAAGCCAGCAGCCGCTATCCTACAATCATCACTGAAATCTAAACATGACATGTCTTTATTTGTGTTTTGGAATGTATACATGCACACGCTTGGTAAGGCCAACTGTAAATTATCTAGTTTGATGGCATCACGAGATTCCTTGACCTTCTGAATCTCCAACTTCAAATCTAGTGCCGTCTTTGGTGGTAAAGGTAAAATATCACGTGCTGGCGAAGATAAATTGCTGTCTTTTTTTTCACCATCCACCTTCAATTCGCTCTCTTTTTTTTCCTCATCTTTGGCGATTTTATCTTTAATTTTGTCTTTATCATCGTCGCCAGTATTATCCTTAAATTTTTCGTTATTCATAGCTTTATATTCTTGCAATAAGGTTCTATTGTTGGCTCCACTGTAATTGTCACCTGCAGTTTGTTGATTTAGTTGTTTCTCTTGATCATCCTTAATTTTCAATTCAGTTTCAATCTCCTTAACAAACTCCTCGTCTTTTGGGAAAGGTCCCAGCTTGACAGGAACAGAATTCATTTCTAAATTTTGTTTACCATTTCCGTTTTCACTATCACTGAGAACTTTTATTCCATCAGCCAATTTTTCCCTTGCGGTTACTGATTCTACAATATTTGGATCTAGGTGCTGATTTATTACACTAATTATTAATGAACCTCCAATACTCTCATTTTCATTCAAAAAATATAAGAGAAGATTTAAAGTGGTTTTAGACATAGTAATTCTGTACTTGTGAGATTGGAAAGCACTTGCGACCTCATTTTCCTTGATGTGATCTATAGAATTGACACTGAAAAGTCTATTAATTTCTGAGCCATGGAAGTCCTTAAAATCGGGAGAAAATCTATCAAAGAAACGACGGGCGTAAACAGGATTTTTGGCCACCAAATTTAAAAATAAATAAATGAATATTGGGTACATGATGTAGCTTAGTTCCGGCTTGTAAATTTCCAGCGACGAATCTACCCAGTTTTTCAACATTGAATATGCACGTATATAATTTTCAGGTGCGTTGAGCCCTTCTAGTCGCCCGCTAGATACTATACCACCTTCTGCATCTCTCTTGGATGACAAATTAGTTGGATTGCTTATGGGTTTAGCTGTCTTCCCGGGGTTCGGAGGAATTGATGATTGTTCAGGAAATTTACCTGTTTTAGTATTTGCTGGTGATTGTTTGTTTTGAGGTGTTAGTGTACGTCCACTCTCGGCTCTCAGCATGGCCTCTGTACGGTGGTATCCCTTTTTATTCAGGTACTCTAGGACAATTCTATTCAAGTCTGACGCCGAAAACGGACCATTGGACCTCCCCTGCTGTTGAGACTGGCCTTGACTCTGTTGCTGTGGCTGCTGGCCGGAATTGGCGCCAGCAGCATTATTAGTTCGTTGATTCTTTACTGGTTGTGGCTGATGCGTGCCATTTTGATTCTGATTCGTACTTTGCTTCTGTGACATTCTTATTTTTCAAGTATCTCAACTTGAACCCGGAGTTTCTCGTATCTTTTCTCCTTCTCTTTTCCTACCCTTATGCCTGCTTTATTGCTCTTTCTGCCACTTTGTAGACTTCATTTGAAATCTTGAAACTTTTTTGCTTTTGAACAATTCATCTGAACCCGTAAAAGATGATATTTACAGCTACTTTTACCCGGCTAAGGGGAGAATTCCATTCAACGGAACGAGCTCTATAAGACGTTCTCTAACTGCATGTAGTGAAATATTTTGAACCATTTGATATGCAGATACTTTCACGGTGTTGCACGGCTGTATAATATACAATAGGCCGTTACAGCAGAACACAATTTTTAGTTTAGACCCAACAAGGTGAACCATACGAACTGATATGAGGTTTCTTTCAAAAAGGATACTGAAACCTGTACTTTCAGTGATCATTCTAATATCGATTGCCGTAACCGTTGTTCTTTACTTTTTAACGGCGAATGAGAACTATTTGCAAGCAGTCAAGGATAGTGCCAAGTCCCAGTATGCTTCTCTCCGGGAGAGCTACAAAAGTATTACAGGTAAAACTGAAAGCGCTGATGAACTTCCTGATCATGATGCTGAGGTGTTAGATAGCATAATGGACAGGCTACACGAGCCCCTTTATGAAAAGGACACTTTTGACCCGAATGAAGTCCTTGCTGAAAATAAACAGTTGTACGAGGAGTTTTTACTTCAAGAAATTTCTGAGCCAAAGGTGGACAATTTGGTACGTAGCGGGGATCCGTTAGCCGGCAAGGCAAAAGGAACTATTTTGAGTTTGGTGAGAAATTCTGATTTAGAGGATATAATTTCTTCTATTCAACAGCTAGAAGAGGAGTACAATAAGAATTTTGGATATCCCTATACCTTCCTTAACGATGAGGAATTTACTGACGAATTCAAAGATGGAATAAAAAGTATTCTTCCTAAGGACCGTGTAGTAGAATTTGGCACTATTGGTCCAGATAACTGGAATATGCCTGATAGCATAGATAGGGAGAGATACGACCAAGAAATGGACAAAATGAGTAAAGAGAACATTCAGTATGCAGAGGTGGAATCCTATCATAACATGTGTCGTTTCTATTCTAAAGAATTTTACCATCATCCTCTGCTATCTAAATATAAATATGTGTGGAGATTAGAGCCAAACGTGAATTTCTATTGCAAAATTAACTATGACGTTTTCCAATTTATGAACAAGAATGACAAGATTTATGGGTTTGTTTTGAACCTCTATGATAGTCCGCAAACCATCGAAACGCTATGGACTTCAACTATGGATTTTGTCGAGGAACACCCAAACTATTTGAACGTCAACGGAGCCTTCGCATGGCTAAAAGATAACTCTCAAAATCCAAAAAATTATGATTATACTCAAGGGTATTCAACTTGTCATTTCTGGACCAATTTTGAAATAGTCGATTTAGACTTTTTGAGGTCAGAACCTTATGAAAAATATATGCAATATCTTGAAGAAAAGGGAGGATTCTACTATGAAAGGTGGGGTGATGCCCCTGTAAGAAGTTTGGCACTTGCTTTATTTGCGGATAAGTCAAGCATCCATTGGTTCAGGGATATAGGTTATCACCATACTCCGTACACGAACTGTCCAACTTGTCCAGCAGATTCAGATAGGTGTAATGGAAATTGTGTACCAGGCAAATTCACTCCTTGGAGTGATCTAGACAACCAAAATTGCCAGGCAACCTGGATAAGACACTCTATGTCTGAGGAAGAGTTAGAAATGTATTGAAGACATTAGCTTTGAGAATTTGTGCCGCTGCTTTCGAGAACGGCATCACATCTGGGGTTTTATGATTTAATTTAGGACGCACATAGATAGATATATATTATGGAATTAAGAAAAGTTTATAATGTAGCAACCTAAAAATGTTACAGGTGAACATTCATGGAAAATGAAATGTTTCTCAGCCAGTAGATAGTATTGTTGAAGGTATTATTGGTTTGAGAAAGCTACTCCTCAAAAATGTCACTTGATAATATGGAATTATAATGTCGTTATATTTTCAATCATTTCAATACAATATGGTAAACCGAAATCCAAAAACTTTACAATATCTCTTATCTATTGTTATTCGACATTCTTCCCGGGCCTTAACGGCTTCTTAACTAATATTACCCTAAACGGACAAATGGCGAAGGGCCCCATTCATTTACGAACAGGAAAAAAAGAAAGTGACAATACAGCCATAATTTGATGTACCATCTTAATCAGCATATGTTTTCACTAATATACTAAACCCATATGGATGCACGTTGAAAGCACTGTGTGAAAAGAAATTGTCAAGAAAGCCATATAAATGCTGAAAAACTTCAAACTCTCAAAAAGAGATAGTAATGGGTCGAAGGGCAGAATTACATCCGCAGATATTTCCACACCTTCTCATGATAATGGGAGTGTTATAAAGCATATTAAGACAGTACCAGTGAGGTACCTTTCTTCATCTTCCACCCCAGTGAAAAGCCAACGGGACTCTTCACCAAAAAACAGACATAATTCTAAAGATATTACTTCTCCAGAGAAAGTTATAAAAGCCAAATACAGTTATCAGGCACAAACTTCAAAGGAACTATCTTTCATGGAAGGTGAATTTTTTTATGTATCTGGAGATGAGAAGGATTGGTATAAAGCTTCAAATCCTTCTACTGGAAAAGAGGGTGTTGTCCCCAAAACCTATTTTGAAGTGTTTGATAGAACTAAACCTTCCTCTGTGAATGGATCCAATAGTTCAAGTCGGAAGGTTACAAATGATTCATTAAACATGGGATCGTTATACGCCATTGTTTTATATGACTTTAAGGCAGAAAAAGCTGATGAGTTGACAACTTATGTGGGAGAGAATTTGTTTATTTGCGCCCACCATAACTGTGAATGGTTCATTGCTAAGCCAATTGGTCGACTTGGAGGGCCCGGCCTTGTTCCTGTTGGGTTTGTTAGCATCATAGATATTGCCACGGGGTACGCAACAGGTAACGACGTAATAGAAGACATCAAGTCAGTTAACCTACCAACTGTTCAAGAATGGAAAAGCAACATTGCAAGATACAAAGCTAGTAATATTAGCCTTGGTTCTGTGGAGCAGCAGCAGCAGCAATCCATTACAAAACCTCAGAACAAAAGCGCAAAGCTGGTTGACGGTGAATTATTAGTGAAAGCATCCGTTGAATCCTTTGGGTTAGAAGATGAGAAGTATTGGTTTTTGGTTTGCTGTGAATTATCTAACGGTAAGACGAGGCAACTGAAAAGATACTATCAAGATTTCTACGATCTGCAGGTTCAACTTTTGGATGCGTTCCCAGCAGAGGCCGGTAAGTTGAGGGATGCAGGTGGACAATGGTCCAAACGTATAATGCCCTATATCCCTGGACCCGTTCCATACGTTACCAATAGCATAACAAAAAAAAGAAAGGAGGACTTGAATATATATGTGGCAGACCTAGTGAATCTTCCCGATTATATATCTCGCTCAGAAATGGTGCATTCCTTATTCGTTGTTTTGAATAATGGTTTCGACAGAGAATTTGAAAGAGACGAAAATCAAAACAATATTAAAACATTACAAGAAAACGATACAGCAACCTTTGCAACAGCATCTCAAACTTCTAATTTTGCCTCAACTAACCAAGACAACACTTTAACTGGCGAAGACTTGAAGTTAAACAAGAAACTCTCAGATTTATCTTTATCGGGCTCCAAGCAGGCTCCAGCCCAATCAACTTCTGGATTGAAAACTACTAAAATTAAATTTTATTACAAAGACGATATTTTTGCTTTAATGCTGAAGGGTGACACAACCTATAAAGAACTTCGTAGTAAAATCGCTCCAAGGATTGATACAGATAATTTTAAATTACAAACCAAATTATTTGATGGTAGCGGGGAGGAAATTAAGACTGATTCACAAGTCAGTAACATAATCCAAGCCAAACTGAAAATTTCCGTTCACGATATTTGAATCTAGTGTTAGAAGACGAAGCATTTTTCTTCTTTACTTGGCAGATGCACATAGGTTGAACATTTTAATCAACTTTATGATGATTTGCGAGAGTAATAAGATTCTCCCGAACAGTAATAATATTAAGGTATCCAATTCTTCCGAAACAGCGTGATTTGTAATAAAAATAAATAAGGACATATATGTATATAGAAAGTTGCTTAAACTTTTTAGACCACTTGGAAATATTTTTTATTTATATTTTTCTTCAAATGTAAAGTTGGGTACCTAAGCTTAAATTCACCTGAAAATGAATTATATGAAAGATTTTACACCACATGTAAAAAAAAACGTACAAAAAGCCAAATATTTCCACTCAATCATAATGCATGAATTATAGGTATTTTAAGTTATATTGCTGACGTAAAATTCAGAAGAGACTACAAGAAAAATTCTGAACATATTTATTCTTAAATATGCTTTTGTGCTTCCATATGTGTCAAAGGATAATGTGGCTCCCTTTCGATTTAATGAAGTGGCGTAGATTTCATTGTGGCGCTGTTCTTGTTGGAACACTGAGCTTACGTAACCGCAGCCCAAAGATACTTTCTCTTTATTTTATTAGCGATAGGACAGGCTAAAATGATAATCACTATTAATCAAGCAGAAAGTAATTGAAATTATTGTAAATCGAAATACCTGTAATGTAGCAAAACTTTTCGTGGTTGTTACAGCAACTTTTTATACTTAATATAGCAAGAGTATCCGTTTTTATAAGGCCTACACAACGGAATCCTCTTGATTTCCTTTTTTCTTTGTAATTTACCGACGCACGAATACGCGCGCTGTCCTTTTTCAACCATCCATATAAACCATAAATGGCCCAAGATAGATGTGAGTCCCTAAATTGAAATCAGTTGAAAAACAGAAGGTATAACAAAACAGATAGACACCTAATAAAGAACAAAATATTCCTATAGTTTTGCTGAACATAGTTTTTATTGAAAGTTTAGAAGAATTACAGCAGAGATTTCGTCACCAACAGAAGAAAAGCTAAAGCCCAAGCAATATGGATGCTGTAATACTGAATCTCTTAGGCGACATTCCTTTGGTCACAAGATTATGGACAATTGGCTGTCTTGTACTATCAGGTCTCACAAGTCTCCGGATTGTGGATCCAGGGAAGGTAGTGTACAGTTATGATTTAGTATTCAAAAAGGGACAATATGGAAGACTACTTTATTCGATATTCGATTACGGCGCATTTAATTGGATATCCATGATAAACATCTTTGTCAGCGCTAATCACTTATCAACTTTGGAAAACTCATTCAATCTGAGAAGAAAATTCTGTTGGATAATATTTTTACTGTTGGTGATACTGGTAAAGATGACCAGCATTGAACAACCTGCAGCATCACTCGGTGTGTTATTGCATGAGAATCTCGTGTACTACGAACTGAAAAAGAACGGAAACCAAATGAACGTACGATTCTTCGGTGCCATTGATGTTTCACCATCTATATTCCCAATCTACATGAATGCAGTAATGTATTTTGTATATAAGCGTAGCTGGTTAGAAATTGCCATGAATTTCATGCCAGGTCACGTAATTTACTACATGGATGATATAATAGGGAAGATTTATGGCATCGATTTGTGTAAATCTCCGTACGACTGGTTCCGCAACACTGAAACACCCTAAAGGAAAGGCCGTTTTTATTTACCAAAAACCAATAACAAAAGTGAACGCTTGATAAACAAACATACTTAGCATAAATAACTACATATAAAATAGGCCAAGGATAAATGAAACGTTGACTAGAATGAATGAAAGATGTGAAAACAGTACAGTTAAAACTGCAATCCCACAAACTAAAAATAATATGAAGAACCTGTCTCAAATGTATAAATGCAGAATAAATAAGTAGCCGAAAAAGTCTCGGTAATTTTCTCCCTAATGATAACCCATATTTTCGAAAGACTCTAAAACCTGGTGTATGATCGTTGAGAACAAAATTCGTCCTTGTAGTAGTGTGTGTCTTTAGAAGCCATTCGGGCCGGTAGAAGGAAAGGTGTTGTTAGTCCCAGAGTGATGTAAGCAACATAAAACAACGTCGTCAGCTTTTTACTGGGAGCACTTGCCTTGTATGATTTAGAAACTTGTGAAAATGATTTCATGGCCAGCATTGTTAGTCCTCGATCTTTTGTGATATTTCCTATATATTACAAAAAAATTCTTGGTTTTCGCCTTGTCACAGGGAATAAATGTGGAATATAAAAGAGAGGAGAGGAGAGGAAAGAAGAAAAAAAACTTGGTGTCCGTTTGCAGATGGCCTATTATATACCCTGCTTATATAACTCTGAGAATTAGGAATATTTTGCTGTTGCTATGGTAATTAACATATTTCCAACAATAATGACCTTCTCGAGCTATTGTCTTCCTTGCAGTGGCGAAGAAACCACCGGAGAGTTGCAACGAACTGCCTTTCTTAGGAAGTGCGCGGGCTCTCTATTATGATAGGCCGATACGGTACAAAAGCTTAAAGTTGCCTTTGTATTACCTTTTTTAATCGCAGCAAACAATGCGAAGCACAGGTGTTCACTTTCCTTAGCTTCCCCTTTTCCGTGCTTTTGTTTATACTTCGTACAAAAATGAGGGGAAGGTACCAGGCAGGATACCTCACTGATTACGACGACAAGGAAAAGAGTAAAAATAATTTACTGTAAAACTTCCAAATTTGTCTGAGAGCAACAGAATAGAAGCACAAAGAAATGTACCCTACGAGAGACAGAGAGGGTAAAAGAGTAAGTAAATTCTAAAGTGGTGTGAATGTCATAACTTAAACTATTACCCACGGGATACCTGCTAGGTCAACGTAGCCGCTACTCGAATATAATAAGCGCTTCTTGTATATTTTCTCAATAACAGGTCGAGGCCCCTTCTACCCTTGAATGCTACTTATTACTCACTCATAATACATTGTATAAGCCTTCGCGTTTTTCACGGCCTCGAAAAAATTTTTCTTAACTAATTTACCCAGAAAGGAAATTTCCTTATAAGGAAAATAAATGCAATTCATTAAGTCGGTTTGCTTCTTTTTTCACGAAAGTGAGATACAAGCAAAGGACCAGAGCGAGATGTACTACAGTAGCAGGCTACATACACGTCTTTACCAATAACTTACATTTAGAAAGGCAATATAATCACTACCTAGATTAGCTTGAATCTTGCAGGAAGAACTCAATACAGATAGACCAGATTATGAGTGCGGCACTTCCATCAATTCAGCTTCCTGTCGACTATAATAATCTTTTTAATGAAATCACCGATTTTTTGGTGACTTTCAAGCAGGATACGTTGTCTTCTGATGCAACACGAAATGAGAACGAAGATGAAAATTTGGATGCTGAGAATATCGAACAACATCTATTGGAAAAGGGGCCCAAGTACATGGCGATGCTACAGAAAGTGGCTAATAGGGAACTGAATTCCGTGATTATTGATTTAGATGACATTCTACAGTATCAAAACGAAAAGTTTCTCCAGGGCACACAGGCAGACGACCTTGTGTCTGCCATTCAACAAAACGCTAATCACTTCACTGAATTATTTTGCCGTGCCATTGACAACAACATGCCGCTACCAACAAAAGAAATTGACTACAAGGACGACGTTCTTGATGTTATTTTAAACCAAAGGAGACTGAGGAATGAGAGAATGCTCTCGGACAGGACCAATGAGATCCGAAGCGAAAACCTCATGGATACCACGATGGATCCACCCTCTTCCATGAATGATGCGTTAAGAGAAGTTGTCGAGGATGAAACTGAGTTATTTCCTCCTAATTTAACTAGACGCTATTTCCTTTATTTTAAGCCTCTATCGCAAAATTGTGCTCGTCGTTACAGGAAGAAAGCAATTAGTTCTAAACCATTATCTGTTAGGCAGATTAAAGGTGACTTCCTAGGCCAATTGATTACCGTCAGAGGTATTATCACCAGAGTTTCTGATGTCAAACCAGCTGTGGAAGTTATCGCATATACCTGCGATCAATGTGGGTACGAAGTTTTCCAAGAGGTCAACTCTCGTACTTTTACTCCGTTGTCAGAATGTACTTCCGAAGAATGTTCCCAAAATCAAACAAAGGGTCAATTGTTTATGAGTACACGAGCTTCCAAATTTAGTGCCTTTCAGGAATGTAAAATTCAGGAGTTATCACAACAAGTGCCAGTGGGTCATATTCCTAGGTCGCTAAATATCCACGTTAACGGGACGCTGGTAAGATCTTTATCGCCTGGTGATATCGTCGATGTAACTGGTATATTCTTGCCAGCGCCCTACACCGGTTTCAAAGCTTTGAAAGCTGGCTTACTGACAGAAACTTATTTAGAGGCACAGTTTGTCCGTCAACACAAGAAGAAATTTGCGTCTTTCAGTCTGACTTCTGATGTAGAAGAGAGAGTTATGGAATTAATCACCTCTGGTGATGTTTATAATAGGCTGGCAAAATCTATTGCACCGGAAATCTACGGTAACTTGGACGTAAAGAAAGCGTTGCTGCTATTACTTGTCGGAGGTGTTGATAAAAGGGTAGGTGACGGTATGAAAATCAGAGGTGATATCAATGTTTGTCTGATGGGTGATCCCGGTGTTGCCAAATCTCAACTGCTGAAGGCCATTTGCAAAATATCACCTCGAGGAGTGTATACCACTGGTAAGGGTTCCTCAGGCGTTGGTCTGACCGCTGCCGTCATGAAAGATCCTGTCACGGATGAAATGATTCTAGAAGGTGGTGCCTTAGTACTCGCTGATAACGGTATTTGTTGTATCGATGAATTTGATAAGATGGATGAAAGTGACAGAACGGCAATCCATGAAGTTATGGAACAACAAACAATTTCGATATCCAAGGCGGGTATCAATACAACTTTGAACGCCAGAACCTCAATCTTAGCGGCAGCAAATCCGTTGTATGGTAGATATAATCCTAGATTATCACCTCTGGACAATATAAATCTACCAGCTGCTTTACTATCCAGATTTGATATTCTCTTCTTAATGTTAGATATACCAAGTAGAGATGACGACGAAAAATTAGCCGAGCACGTTACATATGTGCATATGCATAATAAACAACCGGATTTGGACTTCACTCCAGTAGAACCCTCTAAAATGAGAGAGTACATTGCCTATGCTAAGACAAAGAGGCCAGTGATGAGTGAAGCTGTAAACGATTATGTGGTGCAAGCTTACATCAGATTAAGACAAGACTCCAAGAGAGAAATGGATTCCAAATTTTCCTTTGGTCAAGCCACTCCGAGAACTTTACTAGGTATTATAAGATTATCTCAAGCGCTAGCAAAGTTAAGGTTGGCTGATATGGTGGATATAGATGATGTGGAGGAAGCCTTGAGGTTGGTCCGAGTCTCCAAGGAATCATTGTATCAAGAAACCAACAAATCTAAAGAAGATGAAAGCCCCACAACGAAAATCTTTACGATCATCAAGAAAATGTTACAAGAAACTGGTAAAAACACGCTATCATATGAAAATATTGTGAAAACTGTAAGACTAAGAGGGTTTACCATGCTACAATTAAGCAACTGTATCCAAGAATATTCTTACTTAAACGTCTGGCATTTAATTAATGAGGGTAACACTTTGAAATTCGTGGATGACGGTACCATGGACACAGACCAGGAAGACTCACTAGTGAGCACGCCTAAACTCGCACCACAAACGACCGCTTCCGCTAATGTGAGCGCCCAAGATTCTGATATCGATCTACAAGACGCTTGAAAGTTCTAAAAAAAAAAGCAACAGGGCCTTCATTCTTTATTCTTTTTCCCCCTTTTTTTCATTTCCATATAGCTGCACATTCAAATTTACCTTCTGTAACTTACTTCCAAGGCCCAGTTTTCAAGATATGTATTCTGTATTATTATAATTTTACTAATATTATTCATCGCTTTTGCCAGCCACAGACCCCACACATTTCGGACTTAACATTATGACTGCGCATGTCCGTGCACCGCGGCCCAATTCTTGTTTTTTTTTTTTTGCGGAGAAAGGAAAATTATCTTCAAGCGGAATAGGGCCAGCTAGTATTGCTCAGATGTGCCTGTGGAGAGCCGTGCTACAGGGTACCGTCAGCCCCTGAGTATACCAGAGAGTACACCGTGCGGAGTTCTTCCAGAAAATGAAAAGATTGTTCTCAGAATAATTCGTAGCGCTTGATAATAATCCGAATTTGAGATACCTGCCGGCACCCATTCTGTTATCGCCAAGAGGACTTTTAGGGGACCCGCAGACAGTAAAATTTTTTTCATTCATTAACATGTGAAGGCAACATTCATCGATCTCCATCCCTACTGTCAAAAATATAAGTATATATATATATATATTTATATAGTCTATATATATATAGTCCCACTCTCAAACTAATATAACCTTTACAAACCTGTCCGCTCAGTACGGTAGTCCTATTTTATTCCGTTTACTAGATTATATTTGAAGATATTTTTTTATTCTTGAAAATCCCGGACGATAGTATTTTTAGCTGAAGAATATTTGCGGGGAGGAACTATATAGACACTCGAAGCAAGAGGGGAAAAGGAGAAAGAAAAAAAGGTACACTAAACAAGGTCGAGTGTATTGATGTCAAGTGCTTCAAGACTTCAAAACGTCAATATTGTTTCTAACAACTATTCTCGTTACGGAACTTCCGTTTACGATAAGTTGTATCATAGTAACGGCAGTGGTAGCAATAATGCTGGTAAGAATTCTACCACAGTTGGTAAACTGTCATCTATCTCACAAAAGTCCAGGAGCAAACAGCGTCATGGCTCAAATTGCTCCAGATCAATGAGTCAATCACCCTTATCGACGTTCAAATCTCCACTCAGCAATCAAAATCAATCCAGCGCTCCTGATGATTTGGCTTCCATAGGTCAGAGACGCAGTGACGACGTCACATCTTTAGATAATGAAACTATCATAACGATGAATTCAAGGAAATCAAGGATTAAAAAAAAGTATAAATCCTTAATCTCCACCTCTTCAAAAAAATTTATGAATAAATTGTACGATCATGGTGCTTCATCCGACTCATTTTCTATATTTTCTCTGAAGACTTCCCATTCTGGTAAACATGAAAATTCCAGATTTGAAAAGCTGAGGAAGAGAAAATACCATGCTTGGGGCAAATTTGCCGATATCAACGATTTACCAGTTGAAATAATTGCCAAAATACTTTCTGAATTCGAGTTAGGTCGTGATCAAAAGACACTCGTAAGATGTCTATACGTATCGAAGAAGTTTTATAAGGCGACAAAGATCGTCCTTTATAGGCTACCTTACTTCACTTCCACTTACAGAGTGGCGCAGTTTGTCACCTCACTAAGATTACATCCGGATAACGGGGCATACGTGAAAGTATTGGACCTATCACACTTGAAGCCGGGAATTATAGGCCAAGACTCGAAGGATTCTCAAGGCCTAGACGATGATGGCCACTCAAGGCGTCACAGACGCCGTCGCCGCAGATCTACTAACACAAGTTTGAATCTACCTCCAGCTACTCCAACATCTACCATTTCTAACGAGGATGATGCCAATAGCGGATTAATCAAAGACGACGCTTCAAATGGCAGTGAAGTTGAAGACTTGGCATTAGCTGGTTGGAGAGACTGGAGATACAGAAATGAACCCCTTTATAGCTCTCCTCTGTTGAACAGCTTTAAACTGAAAAAAGTGGTTTCTCGTTCTTCTTCTATCACTTCTACATCTTCTGGAAATTCCACCGGTGTTCACTCTACAAGGAGACAACGTTCCAATAGTTCCGTTGCTTCCATAACGACGAGTATCATGTCATCCATCTATAACACCTCCCATGTCTCATTGTCTTCAACCACGTCTAATACCAGCAATGGTAACATCTCTTCTGGTAGTAATCTGTCAAGAGTTTCCACTGCTGGATCATTGAAAAAAGCTTCTGCGAAGTCCACAAGGTCATCTCCTCAGAAAGCAAAACCTATATCTGACATTACGTCATCTTCCTGGTTTAGAATGAGGTTAAGTTCAAGAAATAGAAAGGCAAGGACAGCTAATACGATTAATTTAAAGAACTCGAAGGATAAGTCTGACGATGACTTTAAAGTTTTAAAGCACGATTCGGGGCATCCATCCAATTATCGTTCTTCGACATTAAAATTTAGCATTGAACAACCATTTAGTACGCATCATCCGTATGCCAACAAATTTCTTTTAAAGTACGCTCCTTATAAAGATCTGCCCCTAGGTTATATTTTACATATGCTGAACCTGTGTCCTAACCTTGTTGAACTAAACCTTTCCAATTTAGTTATTTGTACCGATTTCAAATTAATCAACCAAAGATCCGAAAGAAGAAGGATGACATCTTCACTGTTGCCCGCTGTCCAGGAGTCTAGTGTTTCTGCAGGCCCTGAGAAAGATTTAGAAATTGTCTATATGACCGATTCTGGCAAAGGTTATGAATATTATGAGGGGTTAAGCAAGAAACACTCACGTTCTTCAAGCCTAGGTACCAATCCATCTAGTTGGATTGGAGGTCAGGCGAATTGGACAGATTACCCACCTCCAATCGATGCACAAACGAAAACAAGAGAGGAACACAGACGCAACAATACCTTGAACAATAAGAACGTCGTATTAAAGAAGCTAAACCCTTTTGAAATTTTTGAAATGATCTGCAATAGAAATGAAGAAAAAGGTGGCTACTGCTCCTTAACTAAGGTGAAAATGAATGACATTGTGTGGTGCAGGCAATATATGGTAAAGTATTTTGTAATGAGGACGTTTCGCCAGCATTTGGATTATAAATCCATGGAAAACAACTCTTATGAAAGACACTTATTCAGTTTCCGGGACTCTGGCTTGGATAGAAATTTTTCCTGGGCTTGTAATGCCAAATTGCATGAATTTGTCGCATTGATGGTTATGGATCATCTTTCAAATTTAGATGATTTAGGATTAGAAGAGCTTTTTAATATCAAGTCCGAAAAGCTATATATAAAAAACTATTGTTGCCGAGACCCGGATATTCTCGAAATATCAAACTTATTTGATATTAGATATGGGGCCGGATCTGAGGCTGATGCTACTTCTGATTCCAATCTCGAAGCAGAATCTTTACAATTCAGGTTGACAATATTAAAAACAGAAAAGCCAACTTCATTTTGGCTCACAAAAGTTTCCAAAGATTATGTTTCTTTAGTGGTTAAATTATGTGTGGATGATGACATTGATATGGACAAAATGAAAGTTGGAAAACCAACTTTGAGAATAGACAGTATTACACACAATTTGATTAGTAGGTTAAAGGAGTTGAGGAGAGTTGATCTAAGGAGAAATGTTGGCGAAAATAACTACTATGCTGAAAGCATCATATAACGACTGCTCTCTTTTAACAGCATACGTTCTGTTAATTTATTTGGCCAAATATTATTGATGTTTATTTTTTTCTTTTTTGCATAGCCTTTCTACATTTCATGGCTTTATTTATTTATATTTATTTTTCGTTTCCTATTTTTTTGCATACATAGACACTACCTTTGATTTTTGCTTGTAAGATGTACGATATAAAGTATACTATGAAAAATTTGAAAATATTGGTCTTAGTTACTTTTTCTGGTTTGTTTTATCAATTCATGTAGCAGTGTGCACGAAAATCTAGTTACGCAATGTGAAATCTAGAAAACCTTCTACAATTTGGAATTATCAATCACCTCTCGTTGAAAGTTTTCACACACCAATTCTGGACGGTCGAAGCATAAATTATGAGAACAGTCAGGTAAAATAATCACTTTACGAAGACATTCTTTATTTATAGTTTGTTTGTAAAATTCCAAATTTTCAATAGGAGCTATAGGATCTTTTTCAGCGCCAAATATTATAATTTTCTGTTTCATATCCGTTTGCGTCAATACACCATTGAATTTAACCCAATCAACAGTTTCCCATCCTAGTAAATAACCTATGATGGTTCTACTTTTGTTGCTTATGTTGTTTTTAAATTGCCAGAACTTCCTGTATTTCAACTTGACATCATCACCTTGTTGATAAAAATACTGCTTGATGCCGGAACTTTGTAGACCTTTTACCTGATCGAATTTGTTTCTATAAACGTCAAATAGCCATGGCAATTTAAACACACCATAGAGAGCCCACTGGATAATATGTTTATCCTTAGAAAGCTGCTCGATATGTGCTTTGGGGGGCGTCAACAAAACTAGCGTTTGTACCGCTTTTGTATCAGCCATGTGCTGCTCGTAAAGATGACATGCCAGAAAACAACCCATAGAATGCCCTACAAGCACTATCTTATGACCGTTAAATGGATTTACGTTATCATTATTCGGCACCGCTGTAGACCATTTTCTTAAGACGTCACATACAAGAACGAAAATAAGTTCCACCACTTTCAGCATGGGGTAGTCGCTCCATTCTGAACTATGACCAAAGCCGGGCAGATCTAACGTCAAAAATGCCTTTTGATCAGAGTCCACAAGCTCGAGTAAGGGTTCAAATTGTTCTAAGTTGCCAGCCAACCCAGGCACGAAGACGAAAACAGTATCACCCCGTATCCCTTTATCGCTCAAGTTGTGACACGTCCTTATTCTTGAATTTCGATCCGATAGTTGTACATTAAAAAACTCCTCATGTTCTGCGATAAACTTCAACCTAAAGTCCAAATCTACCTCTGGTTTGCGAATGTAAGCTACCAAATCAGCTGCATTTTCTGCATTTTGAACAATCTCTTCTAGCGTCTTTCCAGAAAGGGGCTCACAGGACCAACTTTTTGTTGCTTCTGCACGTTCTGCCATATTCATTACCAAGAGAAAAAGTTCTCGGTTTAAGGCTTTCTTCTAACGTTGAGTTACGATCCAAATGCGACTGTACCATCTTGGTAGTTCTTTATTAATGAACCCTTTAAAATTGCCGGGTTAAAAGAATGGCGCGTCCTCTTGAAACTTTTCGAAGAAAACAACGTAACTGATGGTTAAAATTTGCATAAAGAAGGTCAGGCCTCGTCTGCGGACAACAACACTATCAATATCCAGCGTGCAATTATGTCTGTGCACCACAAAAAGAAGCTAATGCCCAAATCGGCATTGCTGATTAGAAAATACCAAAAGGGAATCAGATCATCATTCATTGGGCTCATCATAGTGTTATCCTTTTTATTTTTCATGAGTGGCTCAAGGTCCCCAGAGGTACCAATAGCTCAGGGCACCAGTGTCAGTCGTGTAGCCAGTAAGGATTATTTGATGCCGTTTACTGACAAGTCACAAGGAGTAATCCATCCCGTGGACGATGGAAAGAAGGAAAAGGGTGTTATGGTCACATTGGCCAGGAATTCAGATTTATGGAACTTGGTAAAATCTATTAGACATGTTGAAGACAGGTTCAATAACAGATATCACTACGATTGGGTGTTCTTGAATGACCAACCATTTAGTGATGAGTTTAAACGTGTTACCAGTGCATTGGTTTCAGGCAAGGCAAAATATGGGACAATCCCAAAGGACCATTGGTCCATTCCATCTTGGATCGATACTGAAAAATTCGATGAGAAAAGGCTTGCAATGGGAAAATTGGATATTCCATATGGTAGTTCCGTGCCTTACCGTCACATGTGCCGTTTCCAGTCAGGGTTCATATGGAGACACCCACTACTGGAGGAGTACGAATGGTTTTGGAGAGTGGATACCGATATCACTTTATTCTGTGATATTCAGTATGACATATTCAAGTTTTTAAAAGTAAATAACAAGAAATATGGATTCATTCTTTCGGTAAGTGAATATGAGCGCACAATCCCAACCTTGTGGGAAACGACAAAGAAATTCATCAAGAAAAATCCTAAATTCTTACACAAAAATAACCTCATGAAATTCATTTCGAATGATGATGGTGACACTTATAATATGTGTCATTTCTGGACCAACTTCGAAATCGGCTCTTTAGACTTCTTCAGGTCCGATGCATACAGAGAATACTTTGATTACTTAGACAGTTCTGGTGGATTCTTCTACGAAAGATGGGGGGATGCGCCAGTGCACTCCATCGCTGCCTCTTTGTTCTTGGACAAGTCAGAAATCCATTTCTTTGACGGTCTTGGATTCCATCATCCAGATTTCACCTCTTGTCCTATCGAACAGAAGATTAGACTACAAAACAAGTGTATCTGCGAACCTAGCAAGGACGTCACCTGGACTCCTGACTACTTCTGTACTAGAAAGTACTTTTCAGCAGGAAATTACAAGCTTCCACCAGGAATTTAAAAACCAAACTACAAATAGCGCCTGCTCCGTCAAAACAGGTGCTAAAACGTCAACATGTATCTATCTATATACACATAATTCAATGTAGTAGCCACCTCACTTTATTCTAGTGCCTTCTTGGGTTCAAAAATGGGTGCGGTGCGGCCGGAGATGAAGAGAGAAAAGCAAAATTGTATCTAAACCAGCCTACAAAAACACAAACTTGATATTATAAAGAATCAAGCATCTTACTGAACTTTTGTCCTCTACAGAAAAGCGAAAAAACTCTAAGAATAGAGAACTAGAGTGGTGTTCATATTTCTAGTCACCATGGCGTTTGAGGATTATTTTTCTTTCCAGATATTCTTCATTTTCTTAAGGGAATCCTTAGAAATTGTTGTCATTGTTTCTATCCTGTTGACGATCGTCAAACAAGGTCTGTCTGTTGAGGACGACAGCCCGTTTGAAGGAAGTTCCTCTTCTGCTGGTCTTCCAAGTCCAAATACGAACACAAACGCAGATTCGACCACTGCCTTCTTACAAGCAGGGCCTTCAGACGGTAATGCTATTGGAACGTCCGCTACGGCTGCTAATAATAAATCGAGGCCGCTAAATGTGGAGGAAGAAGAAGAAATTTACGAGTACTCTAATGAGCTTAGAGACCAGGACCGCGAGTCCGATGAACATACGGCTGACAACGTTAAGCTATATCAGAAATTAAAAATACAAATTCTAGCGGGCGGCGCATTTGGTTTGTTGCTGTGTATGTTAATCGGGGGTGCGTTTGTTAGTATCTTTTATCATATTGGAACCGACTTATGGACACTGAGTGAACATTATTATGAAGGTGTCTTAAGTCTTGTCGCGTCCGTTATTATTTCTGTCATGGGGTTGTTTTTTTTAAGAATGGGGAAGTTAAGAGAGAAGTTCAGAGTGAAATTAGCTTCTATCATTTATTCAAAGGACAATAATTTGCTGGGAAACAAAACCCAAAAAGGTGTGAAATTCAGTGAAAAGTACTCCTTCTTCATATTACCATTTATAACGACTTTGAGAGAAGGGTTAGAAGCTGTTGTATTCATTGGAGGTATCGGTATTGACCAACCACTATCCTCGATTCCCCTCTCTATGGTCCTTGCTACTGCAATCAGTACGGTGTTCGGTATTTTTTTCTTCAGGTACTCAAGTTCTCTTTCACTTAAGATATGCCTTGTAGTCGCCACCTGCTTCCTCTACTTGATCGCGGCTGGTTTGTTTTCCAAAGGTGTATGGCAACTTGAATTGCAAGACTACGTCAACAAATGTAACGGTCAAGACATGAGTGAAGTAGGAAATGGACCCGGTTCGTACGACATATCTCGTTCTGTTTGGCATGTTAATTGTTGCAATGGTGAAAAAGATGGAGGTTGGATGATTTTTACTGCCATTTTTGGTTGGACGAATAGTGCTACCGTCGGCTCTGTAATTAGCTACAACGCCTACTGGTTGGTATTAATATGCGCTTTGAAACTGCTAATGATAGAAGAAAAATACGGATATATCCCATATCTACCTATTAGCTGGCAAAAGAAACGTATTATGAAAAGATTAAGCATTGCCAAGGCATCGCTCGATCTCAAACATCATACTTCTGAACTCAACTCTAGCACATCAGAGCCAGACAGTCAAAGACGGTCCAAAGATAGTTCTGTGCCCCTAATAATTGATAGCAGTGGTTCAGCAAATTGAGAACATAACAAACACACGTAATAATTTTAAGCTTCTTTTCATACATTTTACAGTAAATACTATGTACATATATATTCGTCATTAAAAATAGCTAGAAAAAGGCATGCTATAAAGACTAAATGAGTGCTCCTTTGATTTTAGATGCCAACAAAAGGTAATTCATGCCAATGTCTCTATGACGGCCACTATGTCACCAGAATCAACCATATCACCATTGCCATGGCAAATCTTGATAATCTTACCCGATTTAGGAGCGGATATAATCATTTCCGCTTTCATGGCTTCAATAATTAGTAGCCCTTGACCTGCTTCAATAACATCTCCAACAGATGCTATGGATTTCCAAAAACGCCCAGAATACTCAGAATATACAATTTCTGCACCTTCTGGGAAGTCTTCTTCCTCGTCAGGTTTGACTGTGACACTTTCTTTTAGTTCAGAGTTTGCATTTTGAATCAATTTGGCAAATTCCTCTGCTCTTTCACCAAGCTGGCCCTCCTGGAATGCTGTGATGGAATCTTTGTTTGCGTTGATCCATCTCAAGTATTCTTGATGATCAAAAACACTCTTTTCGATATTGACTTTATAAACACCATTATCACAATCTTCAGTCATTTTATCCAAATCTTCTTCAGAAACTGGGTAAAATTCGACTTGGTCAAATGGGTTCATCAACCACGGAACCTCAGAAGATGCGGCCAGACATAGTTTGTCCCAAATTGGTATTGTTCTACCCACTAATTGGTACCCACCAGGACTGTTAGCAGCATATATGCACATATACATACCGCCAATACCGACTGCACCTCTTTCTGTATATGTTCTACTTGGGTTGTACTTGCTTCCCAAAAATCTGTGACGAGGATCTAATGGAACAGCACAAGGCGACCCTAGGAAGACATCACCTAAACCTAAAACCATAAATCTGGCAGAATACAACATATCATAAACTTCATTCCTTGAAATTCCATTTACATTGGCAATGAAATCAACGTTATTTGGCAACCATGGAGCAGACGAACGAATTGTTTCTTGATACCTTTGAACACATGCCAAAGTCTTCGAGTCTTCGAAAGCCATCGGTAATCTTATTATATTAGAAGTTATCTTCCAATTTTCATCAAACTGGATTTCTGTTTCATATGCCACCAATACTTTAAGCAATTCTTTTTGAGTGACTTTGTAACCATCAAATTCTATCAATACAGATCTAACACCTTGGGACATTTCAACAATACCAATAGTCTTATTCTTTTTCACAAGGGAGATCAGGCATTCAATTCTATAGGAAATATTAAAATTCATTTCATTATCACCGTATTCCACCAAAACATAACGATCACCTGCTTGTCTGTATACAACCTTTGGTGAAAGCTCATTCACTTTTTCCATTTGTGCAAGAATAGGCGTTTCGAATGATGGTAAAATTGAAACAGAGTCTAAGCGCCTTAACTTAGTACCATCCAATGATTTAATTGCAACATCCTGAGATTCCTTTAAGGATCTCGAGCTTTCGTAAGAAAGTGGCACAAACTGAATGGAATCACCGGGTTTAACCTGTCCAACCTTCCACAGTTCTGCTTCTGGGACAACAGCTTGACACACAAAACCACCTAAGGAAGGACCATCGCAAGTAATAATAACTGGCTCATCACCCGTGAAATTAATTGCACCCAGAGAATAAACGTAATCGTGAGTGTTTGAAGGATGCATACCACCTTCACCACCATTACTTCTTGCCCACTTAGGTTTAGGTCCAATCAAACGGACACCAAATCTATTGGAGTTGTAATGAACCTTCCACTTCTCACTGAAAAATTCTTCGATGGACTCAGGTTTAAAAAAATCTGGAGACCCATGGGGACCACATGTTACACCAATTCTCCATTCCTTAGTTTCGGAAATTTGAGGAATTAATGATTGAGGAATATTCTGTGGAAGGCACTCAACTGATTTATTTTCTTCATTGCTTGGTAAGAATAGTACGTCTCCAAGTTTTAGCACCCTTCCATTGTATCCACCGACATTTCCTAGAGTGAAAGTAGAATAAGAGCCCAAGTATTTAGGCACATCAATGCCACCCCTGATACCTAAGTATGCTCTACAGCCGCTTGTCAACTTGCCAATGGATAAAGTAGATCCCCTCTTAACTTCGACCGGTTTGTGTTGGGGAATTTCTTGGCCGTCTAATGTACATAGAGCGGTACCACCAGTAATGGCAATGACAGTTTCACAATGGAAAACGATGGATGGACCAGTCAACGTTACTTCAATGGCAGGAGTCCTGTAGTCATTACCAACAATTCTGTTCGCCAATCTAAACGAATATGCGTCCATTGGACCAGAGGGCGGAACACCAATTCTCCAGTACCCAACTCTACCGGGGTAATCCTGAATACTAGTGTGTGCACCGGGCAAAGTAATTTCGATGGCGGTAGGCTCATATTGATAAGAGTTCAAAATGTTTGTAGAAACTTTTGCTTTAGCAAAGAAATCACTGGTAATGATAGACTTCAGGTAGTCAATGTTAGTAATACATCCGTAAACTTTTGTTTCTTCTAACGCTTGATTTAACTTGGAAATTGCATCATCACGGTCTTTCCCATGAACGATAATTTTGGCCAATGTTGGATCATATTCGGGAGAAATATTAGTACCTTTCTTAACCCAAGTATCCACTCTTGCCCAATCAGGAAATTTCACATCGACAAGTAAACCTGGAGAAGGTCTGAAATTTTTCAATGGATTTTCAGCATATAAACGTGCCTCCATTGAAACCCCATTGACTTCTACCTTTGTAGAATCAAAATCAGGTGCATCATTAGCGGCAATCCTGATCATCCACTCGACCAAGTCTAACCCTGTAACCATTTCTGTTATTGGATGTTCAACTTGTAATCTTGTATTAACTTCTAAAAAGTAAAACTCGTCCTTTTTCTCATCGTAAATAAATTCAACCGTACCAGCACACTTGTAATTCAATAAAGATCCCAAACTTTCAGCTGCCTTTCTTAACGCCAACCTCGTCTTTTCTGGCAAATTTGGTGCAGGAGTTTCTTCGATAACTTTTTGGTTACGACGCTGTAAAGAACAATCACGTTCGCCCAAAGCAATGGCCTTACCAAAACCATCTCCCATAAGTTGGACTTCAACATGCCTGGCATTTTCGATAAACCGTTCCAGAAATACACCAGCGTCACCGAAAAATGTTTCACCTTGATGTTTCACAGTCTCAAAAATATGCTCGATGTCCTCTTCAGAATCGACTTTCTGCAAACCAATACCACCGCCACCAGCAGTTGACTTCACCATAACTGGGTATTCCAATTCCGCTGCGACTTTCTTAGCCTCTTCAACTGATGTGATAAGCAAAGAGCCTGGCACTAGAGGAACGCCAGCCTTCTGTGCAATCTGTCTAGCAGAATGTTTTAACCCTAAACCTCTGATAATATCTCCCGAAGGACCAACAAAGGTAATGCCAGCACTGGTGCACGCATCAGAAAAATCCGCATTTTCCGACAAGAAACCATAACCAGGAATAATGGCCTGTGCATTAGTTTGCTTAGCGGCATCTATGATCTTATTCATGTCTAAATAAGTTTGGGCTGCGGTTGTGCCATGAAGGGGTACAGAAACATCTGCATCAGTAACGTGTTGAGAATATTTATCAGGGTCGGAATAAACTGCAACTGATCTAATACCCAATTTTTTTAATGTCTTGATAATACGAACGGCAATTTCACCTCTATTGGCAATTAACACGGTATCAAATAACTTCTTCTTTTGGGACTCTTTTTTCTTCAACATTTCAAAATATGCTCTAAATCCACCATACTTTGTGATATCAACTGTACCTTTGGCTTTGTAACCAGATTCTTCACAAATAAAGGATTTGATCCATTCACCAGATTCTAACTCCACTGAACCTATTCCTAATGGTTCAGGAACCATGGAAATAAAAGCACCGAACAGTTCTTTTGGAACACTGTACACTTCTAATTCGATTTGAGAGCCATTGCTATCTTGAACTCTTCTCAAACCAGGTTTTAAAACTGGTCCATTTTTGGGCAAAGCAAAAAGCTGGTAAGCTTTTGATGTTTTTGTTGTACATAAATATGTTGCATTGACCTTTTCCAATTGCCAATGTAGAGGCAGACCCTTAAGATGTGCACCGACAACAGCCAATTTTATGGACGTAGATGGGTCATAGTCTGGTCCCACTAATTGATCGTTTGCTGGCTTTACTGAAGAAGAGGTAAAAGTACCGTATGTTCTGGAACCGTTGGGGAATATATTTTGGAAATAGCGGTTAGCCAACTCTAATAGTGCGTAATCTGTGAATTTTTTACCGATTAAAGTAATACCATTTGGCAAACCATCGTCTCGGAACCCTGCGGGAACAGCAAGGGCTGCCAAATCTGCCAAGTTGACAAAATTAGTCCATGTGCCTTGTCTTGAATTGACTAGGACTGGTTCATCCGCAACTTGTTGCATAGTAGGATTTAAAGGACATGTGGGCACACACAATACATCGACTGATTCGAGAAGTCGTCTCACTTTTTGCAAGATGCCTTGTCTTTTGTATTCAAAACTGAAGCAGTCTACTGCACTGTATTTCTTGGCCCCTTCTATAATTGAAATAACAGTAGGGTCCAAAGATTCCTTTGGTGGTTTACTGTCCAAAAACGATTGAATAGCTTGATAACGCTCGGCCACCCAAGTACCTTCGTATAAACAGCGAGCTAACTCTAAAAGAGGCTCAAAATCAATTTCTATGACGTTAGCGCCCGTTCTTGATAGATTTTCGACAGCATTGGAAAACAGTACAGGATTCTTGGTTTCACCATACCATGGGATATTTTTAGGAATAGCAATCGTTACATTGCTTGAAAATTTTTTCAAAGGGTTGGAAACATAGGGTCTAGAATATTCATCATTATCAGGATCTGGCTGGCACATGATGCGGAAGCAGCGTTCAGCATCACTTAGGTTTAATGCAAAGATGGAGACGCAGTCTAAAGATTTACAAGCGGGAACTACACCTTGACAGGAAAAGACGCCCTTTGTTGGCTTTAGGCCAATCAGGTTGTTCAAGGCGGCTGGGACTCTACCAGAACCTGCTGTATCAGTACCCAATGCAATTGGTACGATACCTCTGGCGACCACCGATGCTGACCCAGCGGAGGAACCACCAGATACATGCTCTTTGCTAAAAGCGCAAGGTGTTTTCCCATATGGAGACCGTGTGCCGACTAATCCTGTGGCAAATTGGTCCAAGTTTGTCTTACCCACGATTATCGCACCTGCATTTCTTAGTAGTTCTACTACTTTAGAGTCTTTGGAAGGCTCATATGCAAAGGATGGACATGCAGCGGTGGTGGGTAGACCTCTAACGTCGATGTTGTCCTTAACAGCAATAGGGACACCGTAGAGAGGTAGAGTTTCTTTATTTTCTCTGCTCTTTAAAATTTGGAATTGGTGCAGTAAATTTTCCTTTGAAATTAGCGATATCCACGCATTATCGACTGGCGCAACATTTTGAGAGTCTAGTAGTGATTCAAGAAGCCTTAGTGAAGCCTGGGAGCTTGATGACTTGTGGAAATCAATCCAGTCTTGGATTGACCAACCTAACGATATTTCAGCAGTTGTATCGGAACTAACTGTCATTTTTTAATCAAAACTGAAATTTATTGTGACTATAAAAAAGATATTTCTATTTTTTATCTTTTATATTAATGTAAATTGAAATTTGGTGTATATCAGCTGCTCCACTGATATATTAATATAAGCTTATAAAAACTTGAGCCTATATGATCCTAGAAAAAAAAAGCTTAGCTAAGAGAGCCTGATATTCAGAAGTGAGCGAGTATACAAATCTCACACCTCATCTGCTCTAGTGTTTAAATACAAACATTCAATTTCCAACAACGTCTAACAAAGCTCGATTCAAATTAAGAAGCAGGAAAAAGCAAAACATCTGCGTGTCTTATCTCAATGGCTTGCGCTAACTGCGAACAGAGTGCCCTATGAAATAGGGGAATGAACGCATATTGGTTTCATTATAGAGCGTCAATCAAGAAAGAGGCACCAAACTATAAACGCACATTTCTCGGTAGGGCTAGGAACGCTTTCCTGCTTATCTTATCTGAAGCTTATTTATTGTTCGTTTTTTTATCTTATCTGATAAGGGGAAAAAGCCTGGAAAAGCGCGTAAATGATGAGGCGAAATGCAGCCAAAGATGCGTGCCGTTGCAGTTAGCTAACAACCTGGCGTTCGGCGATCGCCATAAGAGATCTGCCAATTTTAAAAAGGGTATTGCCAATACACATAGTAGCCTTATCTGCAGCAAGCCATAGGACTAATGTGTTCGACGTCGTTGGGGAAAAAAAGCAAAGAACATGTTGCCTTTGAGGAGACTGCAGCAAGAAAAAAAGTTCAATAAGGATTGCAAAAAAAAAAAGAAGCTCGCACTCAGGATCGAACTAAGGACCAACAGATTTGCAATCTGCTGCGCTACCACTGCGCCATACGAGCTTTCTATTACATGTGGGAAGACTAATATAGATAGTATAGTCAATTATACGAAGTAGTGCCAGCCCCACATATAAGAGAACGGTGGAATATTTGAACTGTATGCAAAGAAGTTTCAGCGGGGACCTTTATTTTAGAAAAAGCGAATAAATGTCGCTCATTTGTTTAAACGGTATTTGTTGGACTGAGGGTTGCTTCCATACGGAAATGCTAACGAAGAGGATGTGCTGAATTTTGCTATGTTTGGAATGGGCTCCTCCATCTGGGAATGATAATCATTTTTATTATTGTGTGTTCAAATACACTTACACATCTGTTTTTTCGTGGTAAGGAATCCGAGAATCACATGAGGTTTGGGATAGTTGCTGGCAATCAATGAATGACATCAGATAAAACGAAAGGAGAAATAATATGTTGATAATTAGAGGTTAAAAATTAGTATTAATGAAGAAATAATTACTGATCTTCTTATACTAAATAAGAGAGGTATATAAAACACACGCCGATTGGTCATATTAATCATGACCAATATAATAGTGATTCCGGTAGTTACTATACATTGATGTGACGACTCATATTCCTCATATATGTACCTACCATAACATGTTCAACTAATAGGTCTTTAACACAGCTTCAGTATTGTCTGAGCTTCTCGTTTAACATTCCTTCTGCAATAGGCGCAATCACACTTAAACGTATACGAGTTGTACATTAATATACGATGTAAGCATTGAATTGTTACCATAGCAACTCATGTCACTATTAATTACTCTCGTTCCAACATAATATTATTATGGAGTAATATCTATTCCCTTTCGTGGATTCCAAGATTCTCGAGGTATATTTCCAGTATATTTTGTATACCTGATATTATAGCCTTTAGCAACAACGAAATCAACATTTATCTCAAATTTCACCTGTTTCTCATTTTTAAGCGCCTAGCCCATCTAATCATCTTAACTATTCATCAGGGAAAATTAATATACATTGTGCTCTTAATGTTTCGAAAAATAATCAAAATCAATAGAAATAGCGTTTTGCTACTAACAAAGCCCTTTGATCCAAAGTTGGCTTCTGAGAACTTAACATTTCAGTAGAACAAGCCTCAAGCTTAAATGAAGAATGGCAAAGTAAATGAGACCTCTCTCTCCATATTTTGCTCAGAGCCTGTTAAGGAAAACAACACCGCACATTAGTGTGAAAAACTTTCCCCGCAAGCTGTTGGAAGATGAATCATTTATTATCTTTTGACTGTTAGCTACATTACTAGCTGTTATCAATCTCTCAGACGATTATATGAATATTGAGATAGTTGTTGGGATTAACTTATTGTTAGAGGCTATAGCATCAGATATACAAAATAAAATAAAAAGTTCTCCTCCAAGATATAGTGTAATCGATATTTCGATGTAATGCCATCATTATTTCTTCTATTTTATGTATTCCTATTGTCCTCTAACATTGTATCTGATAATATTCTAGTAATAGGATTACCATCACTAAATGATAGTTAATTCTCATTCCAAAACCGACTCCTGTCAATATTGAGGACCCATTTATTCCAACGGTCCAAATCCCCAATATTCCCTGCTCGGCAAGAAGTTAGAAAACATATCTTTCGTGCTCTTGCAGGCTTGCTGTATTATCATAACCGAAGGATGACCAACTTTGATCACCCCAGGTGGCAAAAACATAATACATGGTGGTGGTGTCGTTGTAAAAATCATCTTCTTTGGGTGTGTATAGGATCCCATCCAACACACGTGTTAAAATGACATCAGGTATCAATGCTAATCCGTCGTCACTGACAATAAGCTGAGTTGACATCACCTGATGATGTGAAATAGTAGCAAGAGAACTAGGGTAAGGTTCATGCTGGTTGTTTTCCTATGATGACCAACCTTTGGAATTGGGTAATTCTAGGTGTAGCCTGCTAGCCATCAAACGAGACCTTTCAAAATCTTCAGTCATTACATTTTCTTCTGTAAATAGGGAAAAAAGCCTTTAGCTAGGATTGTTCGGCAATAGAAAGCCCTCCAGTTTAAACTTGACATAGAAAATCTTTAAGGTTAAATCAAACATAAGTTATTATCCGATATAGTGTAACGGCTATCACATCACGCTTTCACCGTGGAGACCGGGGTTCGACTCCCCGTATCGGAGTTATTTTTTGTTTCTATACCATTATTTTTCTTGAATGTTGCATTATGATAGTATAGTTTTGCTATACAAACTTCAATTCTCAAAACACAGTACGTCTAGCTCACTACTACTCTCTCTAATTCAAAATCGTTCACTTCTATCGAAAGCTGTGATAATTTGGAAATATTGTCGTGGGCCACGAATGATTTTTCAATTACATTGCTAAATACGAAGACATTAATACCTTTATTCATATAAGCACTTTCATTATCATTTTTTACTAAAGATAAAACTAACTGCAGGCACCAAGAAGTTCGAAGCCAAGAGTAAAGATGTCAGGAACCGGATTATCGCTATTCGTGACGGGTCTTATACTGAATTGTTTGAATTCCATTTGCCAGATATACTTTACTATATTATATGGTGATCTTGAAGCAGACTATATCAACTCAATCGAACTGTGTAAGAGGGTGAATAGGTTGAGTGTACCAGAGGCAATTCTACAAGCTTTCATTTCTGCATTGTTTCTTTTTAACGGGTACTGGTTCGTATTTCTCTTGAATGTCCCTGTTCTAGCATATAACGCAAGTAAAGTCTACAAGAAAACACATCTACTGGACGCCACGGATATTTTCAGAAAATTGGGTAGATGCAAAATTGAATGCTTTTTAAAATTGGGATTTTACCTTCTCATATTCTTTTTCTACTTCTACAGAATGGTCACAGCGTTACTTGAAAATGATGCAAATTTGATAAGCTAATAGCGACAACAGGAAAAAAAAAGAGAGATTTGTGCATATCTATGAAGTATGTCTACCACATAAAAATGACCTTATAACACAACTTCCTTAGTATGGAAGTAATACATATATACATATATACATATATACATACATATATATATATATATATATATATATACATCTTTTGAACCAATTCCCTATAGACTTGGTTGTAATTCGTTAGAAAGATTTTCATTAATTTTATTTATCTTTTTCAGAAGTCCGTTATATGGATCCATCAAGTCTACGAAATGTGCAATATCCAGAATATTTGAGTCATCCCGTATTGAATCGTCCTCGCTATCTTGGCTCATAATTTTGCGATCTCCCTCGTATTTGCCTAGCAAAGTAGAAGTCAAATCATTTAGCCTCTTATTTAGCTTCACTTTGTCGTTCAGTTTGGCTTGTTCATTTTGTAAGTCATGCCAGTCTTTACCGGCTTTCAACTCTTGAATTTCATTTCGTACCGATATTATCTGCTGGTTCAAATCTTCTTTTCGAGCAAGTACCTGCTTCAGTTGGTAGCAGAGCTCATTATTCGACACGTTGATATCTAATATGTCTTTCAAGTCTCTGGTCATTTGGTCTGATATCGTTTGAAAGAGTCGCAGATCTAATTTGTACAATAGTTTCCTAAATTGATCATCATCACTTTTATTGAAATCCTTCAAAGCTTGCGGAATCAAATCATTTTCAAATAAGTTTATGAATAAAGAAGATAAAACATCAATTGTGGTCACAGAAGTGATAGACGATGATAGCTGTCTAATGGGTATATCATCGAAATTGTAACGAGTAGTAAGGTCTTCATCATTTCTAACATTTTGCGGCGATTCGCTTATAAGACTTTTATTTTCAGAGTCGATCATGGGATAGTCTTCTGCATCCAAGGGCTGATACCCATGTTCATGACGGTCCTGCGCATTTACGTTATTAGTGGTAATAGGAAACTCGAAAGAATTCGCAAGTTTTGGTGAAGACAAAATGGGTTGAACAGGAGATTGAATAGGTGAGTTCTCCTCTCTATAAACAGCATTTGGCGTCTTAAATACAATAACATCATCATCTATATCGTCTGTCCTTCTTGAATGACTGCCCCTCAGCCTAAAAGCTAATTTAGTGTCTCTATCCATACTGAGGTTTTTCTTTAAATGAACACGCAAATAGTCAAGACAATACAGAGCAACACAGGACACGTAAAAAAATGAGAGCAATCGCTTCTTATACTGCAACGATGTTGACCCTTGCCATAATAGCTAATGAAATCAATCATTATCATTTCTACTAGTCCTTTAACAATATTTGGATACACCATTAAATTTCTCCGTACAACACGATAAAATATTTTCTACCAGCTTCAAACGGCTGTGAAGGGGCGATAGTGCCGTTCCAAAAAGCGTTCCCCAAACTTGTATTCAAGACCAAATCTTAGTCAAGCAAGCAGTTTCGCACCTTCATACACTCCATTAAAAGTGAAAATAAGCATATTTGTAATTAAATCTGGTTATCATACCCTGTTCCCTTTAGAACCAATATACATAGACGCAGTCGACAAAGAAGCAATAAAAGAGATTACCATTCTTATTCACTATTTTTTTTTTTCTCTGACTCTTCATAGTTGTACGGAAAACCATCTGCGTGTTATATCCTAGTTCCAAATATTCTGATTTCTCGTGATCGAATCTGTTATATTGTCATATATTGTAATTCCATTTTTTTCCCGGTTCATTTTTTGATATTCTCTTCCTGTTCCAATATTAATAAAGGAGGCTTTTTTCTTTCCCTTTCGTTCTGATTTATATTGTTTTTACTATTATTGGATCTTTTAAATATTACAGCTTTTTCATATCCTTCGCCATCGATTTTTGCCTGAAAAATTTACACAAATGATGTCTAACGTTGCTAACGCCTCCCAAAGACAGGAAAATCCATATATTATTCCATTGCCTCCTTCATCCACAGTGGAAACTTCTACTGAACCCCCAAGAACGTTATGGATGGGAGATTTGGATCCGTCCTTCGACGAGGCCACGATTGAGGAGATATGGTCAAAACTGGATAAAAAAGTTATCGTTAAACTAATTAGAGCCAAAAAAAATTTGTTGATTCCTTGTAGCTCCACCTCAAGTAGTAATAACAACACAAGTGAGGAGAATGCTGAAAACCAGCAATCTGCATCAAACAGCACTGATCAGTTAGATAATTCCCAAATGATTAATATTAATGGAATATCCTTCATTGATCCTTCCACTACTCAATTACATCATGCCGGATACTGTTTTGTCGAATTTGAAACTCAAAAGGACGCTAAATTTGCCCTGTCATTAAATGCTACACCTTTACCTAATTTTTATTCCCCAACAACTAACTCCCAAACTAATCCAACGTTCAAAAGGACTTTCAGATTGAATTGGGCGTCTGGAGCTACTTTACAAAGTTCTATACCATCTACCCCAGAATTTTCCTTGTTTGTTGGTGATCTTTCTCCCACCGCCACTGAAGCTGATTTGTTATCTCTTTTCCAAACGAGGTTCAAATCTGTTAAAACCGTCCGCGTGATGACTGACCCTTTAACAGGATCATCTCGTTGTTTTGGATTTGTCAGATTCGGTGATGAAGATGAGCGCCGCAGGGCACTGATTGAGATGAGTGGGAAATGGTTTCAAGGAAGGGCCTTAAGAGTCGCTTATGCCACGCCAAGAAATAATATGATGCTGCAGTTACAGGAACAACAACAACAGCAACAACAATTGCAGCAACAGCATCAGCAGCTAGATCAGGAGGATAATAATGGCCCTCTCTTGATTAAGACTGCAAATAATCTCATTCAAAACAATAGCAACATGCTTCCTCTCAATGCCTTGCATAACGCGCCTCCAATGCATTTGAATGAGGGCGGCATTTCAAACATGCGTGTAAATGATTCACTACCTTCAAACACCTATAATACAGACCCCACTAATACTACTGTTTTTGTGGGAGGACTGGTACCAAAAACTACCGAATTTCAATTACGTTCACTATTCAAACCCTTTGGACCCATTCTAAATGTCAGGATTCCCAATGGTAAAAACTGTGGGTTTGTTAAATTCGAGAAGAGGATTGATGCTGAAGCTTCAATACAAGGCCTGCAAGGCTTTATTGTGGGCGGCAGTCCAATAAGATTATCATGGGGACGCCCATCCAGTTCAAATGCTAAAACAAATTCGACCATCATGGGGGCAAGCCAATATATGTCCTCAAATGGCCTGAGAGCGCCATCTGCGGCTTCTTCAGTCGATAACTCCAAACAAATTCTTGAACAATATGCGGAAGATAAAAGGCGACTCTTTTTACATCAGCAGCAGCAGCAGCAGCAGCAGCAGCAACAGGATGGTAACTTTTCTATGGAGCAAATGGCGCACAACAACTATTACAACTACAATAATTACGATTATCACAGGAACAAGAATGGCAGCCATAGCGACCTCGTTAATCTGCAGAGATCTAATGTCCCGTATATGCAAGAAGACGGTGCACTGTACCCACACCAATATTCAAGTCCCTCATACTCGCTCCATCCGACGGGCAACCAATTCTCCAATGCTACTAATAACTTACCTCAATTTGGGAACGCGATGTCAATTTCTATGCAACTGCCCAATGGCAACAGCAATAAAACGGCCTCAAGCATGAACACAAACCCTAACACAAACATGATCATGAATTCTAACATGAACATGAACATGAACGTAAATCCAGTACCATACGGAATGGGAAACGGTGCAAATATGTATGACGTGTCCAGGATGATGACTCCTCCCTTAAATATAGCCCCGAATTCCAATAATTCGAAATCGAGCATCATGAACAAGCATCCTAATAGGAACAATGTTCCGCCAATTCATCCTTCTCTTCTACATTGATTACAAAAGACAAAAAAAGAAAATTTTAATCTTGTCCGCAGTTTTATCTGCGTCTCTACGTTCTTACGTTTCTTCTATTAATGCCATTTCAGTTACAACCTAGTCAATTGTCGATCCATAATTCTAATCAAATTTGTTTTTCCTCTATACTACCTATCTATTTTTATCTATCTAAGTACATTTATTTACTCAAACAGTTCCGTTTCAAAGTGTTTTATATTAACTATATATGCGAAAAGCTGGCGTCATAATTTCACGTGTTATAATAGCCATGCTGACGGAAAAAAAATGTGAAAATCGCTACAAAGTCCGATGACTACGGGCAGTAGCATGTAAATGATGGACACACACACACACATATATATATATATACATTTACTTCAATAAAAGGCTGTGCCAGACATTTTTGCCATACATTGTTCATGAAGTGTGCAAAATAAGAGAGTGTATAATAGGATAAAAAATGGTCAAATCGCTACAGCTAGCCCATCAATTAAAAGACAAGAAAATACTACTAATCGGAGGCGGAGAAGTCGGCTTGACAAGGTTATATAAGCTGATACCTACAGGTTGCAAGCTGACTTTAGTATCTCCTGACCTACACAAATCCATTATTCCGAAGTTTGGAAAATTCATCCAGAACGAGGATCAGCCCGACTACAGAGAAGACGCTAAACGCTTTATCAATCCGAACTGGGACCCCACGAAGAATGAAATTTACGAGTACATCCGCAGTGACTTCAAAGACGAATACCTCGACCTAGAAGACGAGAACGACGCGTGGTACATAATAATGACCTGTATACCCGACCACCCTGAAAGCGCAAGAATATATCACCTTTGTAAGGAAAGATTCGGTAAGCAGCAGCTGGTCAATGTGGCGGACAAACCTGATCTCTGTGACTTTTATTTCGGCGCCAACCTGGAGATAGGAGACCGTCTACAGATTCTGATCTCTACCAACGGCCTTTCTCCGCGCTTTGGCGCTCTAGTAAGAGATGAGATCCGTAACTTATTCACACAAATGGGGGATCTGGCGCTGGAGGACGCTGTCGTCAAACTAGGTGAGCTGAGAAGAGGAATTAGGCTGCTGGCACCAGACGACAAGGATGTCAAGTACCGCATGGATTGGGCCAGACGCTGCACAGACCTCTTCGGCATTCAGCACTGCCACAACATCGACGTAAAACGTCTGCTGGATCTTTTCAAGGTCATGTTTCAAGAACAGAACTGTTCCTTGCAGTTCCCTCCCAGAGAACGGTTGCTTAGCGAGTACTGCTCGTCTTGAGCGACAGGGCCTCCTCTTTTAAGGGGCGCGTCCTTTCTATTGTGTAGAGAAAATCTACTGGGATTTTGTATATATTTCGCATATATAGGGGTTGGAGAACGAACAACAATGCCTGTTCAGATCAACTTTTCTTCTATCTTATCAGGCAAGATCAGGCACACAACCCAACTATAATAACTATAAACACTTATAGAACAATTACCGTTTCTTCCTTCACACAACATGGCTTCTACTTCGAACACGTTCCCTCCAAGCCAAAGCAATTCTTCCAACAACCTTCCAACTTCTAGACATGCATCCATTGTGGAGATGCTGTCTACTCCGCCATTGCTGCCCCACGTTCAAGTGAACGATACAGACGACAAGGAACAACCAGAAGAGTCCACGCCGCCAACAGCAACAGCGGCAGCGCCTGGTCCAGGTTGTGCTGCTACACCCGCCCCCTTGCGCGATGAAAAGCCTCAATTCAAACTATCAGCTGTTCCTATGACCCAGACGCCATCGCAGTGTCTGTCATGTGTGCACGCCCAAAAATGGCAACACATACCGTTGTCGCAATTGATCGAACAGAATAAGCTTATTTTTGTTCCAGGTTCCATATCGGTAGAGGAGGCATTCAACACTTTGATCAAGTATCATCTAAACTCTATTCCCGTGGAATCTTTCCCCGGCGACATGAACTGTTTTACTTTCGACTACAATGACCTTAATTCGTACCTTTTGCTGGTTTTGAATAAAATCACCGTCAGCAACAAACAGCTTACTGCAGATTGCCAGAATGGAAAACCCGTACCAGTGGGCGAAATGGTGAAACTAACTCCTAAGAATCCGTTCTATAAGCTGCCGGAGAATGAGAGTTTGTCCACGGTGATGGGGATTCTCGGTTCGGGTGTCCATCGTGTAGCGATAACAAACGAAGAGATGACCAAAGTTAAAGGTATTTTGTCCCAACGTCGTTTGATAAAGTATCTTTGGGACAACGCTAGATCTTTTACAAGCTTAGAACCTCTATTAAACTCCTCATTACAAGATTTGCACATCGGTGTTCTCAATATTCAATCTAAGCCAACTTCAAGACAATCCCGTGTCATCTCTATTCAAGGCGAGGAGCCCTTAATCATGGGCCTTTATAAAATGCATGTGGAAAGAATTTCTTCCATTGCAGTCATCGACAAACAAGGTAATTTGCTAGGTAACATATCGGTAACGGACGTAAAACATGTCACAAGAACCTCCCAATACCCCTTACTACATAAGACATGTCGCCATTTCATTTCTGTCATTTTAAACTCCAGAGGATTAGAAACGGGTAAAGATTCTTTCCCCATTTTTCACGTATACCCCAGTAGTTCACTAGCAAGGACTCTTGCCAAGTTAGTTGCTACAAAGTCTCATAGACTATGGATCGTACAACCGCCGGAGTCGTCAACCTCGGCGTCATCCACAAATTTAACAGCTGCTAATACTGCAGCCAATGCAGTTTCTGCCACCGCTCAATCGTCTGCTAATGGTGCGACTCCAATGTCAAAGTCATCCTCTTCAACATCCCTCAACTCCCACTCTCCGTTGATGACAGCAATGGAAGACCCACCATCCCCACGTTCTTCGGCCATCGCGATCCCACCACCAAGTCCCGCTTCCTCAACAAACACACCAAACCTATTCGAAAAGGAATATAGAACGGGTAAGTTGATCGGTGTGGTCTCATTGACAGACATCATCAACTTATTAGCAAGGAAACAAACAGGGAATAAAGAAGTGGATCCGCAATCCGCAAGAAGACAGAGAGGCAGTATCGCCATGTGAGGCTTGCAGCGTTGTCTTTTCCCGCTGTTTCCCTCTCCCTCAAAAAAAAAAATCTTTTACAATGACTAAAAGAAAATATTGTTCATTTATATGGTTTTAAGTATTTTGTAGACATTTAAGCGTATATACTTGTTCTGAAAACATTTATATATTCTATTTTGTATATTCAACTTATTAAACTCTGACTTTTGCTATTGTCGCGTATATGTATATCTTTTTTTCTTGTCGTGGAAAATTAAAGCAAAATATGTCAGGCGAATGTACACACAATGCAGAAACTGATGCGGTTAATTTTGCATTCTGAAACGATTTAAACGAACAGCATTAACCTCCACGACCATATTCAAACGATTGGAAATGGACCAAAAAGGTATGTTCTGGCTTTATTTTCAATTATCCGCCCTTCGTTAGGGGTGTTTTAGATCATTTTGATTAACAATTCTATTTATGATAGCAATTGTCCTTGATAACTCTAAAAGTGGTAGTAAACAGACAAAATCGAGTGGCAAAATGCAAACGCAAACAGATACTAATGCTGAAGTTCTAAACACCGATAACAGTATCAAAAAAGAAACAGGAAGTGATTCTGAGGATCTTTTCAATAAATTTTCAAACAAAAAAACGAACAGGAAAATACCCAACATCGCTGAAGAATTAGCGAAAAACAGAAACTACGTAAAAGGTGCGTCTCCGTCTCCCATTATAATTTCTGGTTCCTCTTCAACTTCTCCATCAGGACCCTCTTCCTCCAGTACAAACCCGATGGGGATACCAACGAATCGATTTAATAAAAATACTGTAGAACTATATCAGCATTCACCATCCCCCGTGATGACTACTAACAAGACTGATACAGAGGAAAAGAGACAAAACAATAGAAATATGGATAATAAAAACACCCCAGAAAGAGGATCTTCTTCCTTTGCTGCTAAGCAACTAAAAATATCATCCTTGTTAACTATATCCTCCAATGAAGATAGTAAAACTTTGCATATAAACGATACTAATGGCAACAAAAATAGTAATGCCGCCAGTAATAATATTCCATCGGCTTATGCAGAACTCCATACAGAGGGAAATAGCATTGAATCACTAATAAAACCCCCAAGCTCTCCCAGAAATAAATCTCTAACGCCCAAAGTTATCTTGCCAACACAGAATATGGATGGTACAATTGCAAAGGATCCTCATTTAGGTGATAATACACCAGGAATACTCATAGCAAAAACTAGTTCTCCCGTAAATTTGGATGTTGAAAGCACTGCACAATCTCTGGGAAAATTTAACAAGTCCACTAATTCTTTGAAAGCTGCCCTAACAAAAGCTCCTGCAGAAAAGGTCTCTTTAAAACGTAGCATTAGTTCAGTTACAAACAGTGATTCTAATATTAGCTCCAGCAAAAAGCCTACGTCTGAAAAAGCTAAAAAATCAAGTTCAGCATCAGCAATACTACCAAAGCCAACAACGACCAAGACATCAAAAAAAGCTGCTAGCAATAGTAGCGATTCTACCAGAAAAAAAAACGCCTCGAACAAGACTACATCAGCCATAAAGAAAGAGTCAAATGCCGGCTCCAAATTGAACACTGTTAAGAAGGAAAATAGCTCTTTATCTTCTATCAAAGCCACTGAGAAAGAAAAAGATAAAGGTGGAAATAGCACGGAAGCAAAAAACTCTACCAGCAACGTTAGAAAGGAACCAACTGCAAAATCCCCAAAAAGGTTAGTAGCCGCACCGACAGTCAGTCCACCAAAAATTCTACAAACGGCAGAAACCAAAGCAAAGGAACCCTCGATATTGATTGACGTTCCATTGTATCAAGCTGATACAAACGACTACCTAGACGAAAACGGTCAGGTTATTTTTAATTTATCAACTTTAATAAAAGAGAAGTATCACCCGAAAAGTAAAGAACTAGCACAACTTAAAGACTCTAAAAGAAATTTATTAATGCAATTATCCGATCATTCTAACGGCTCACTAGAAAAGGAAAAAGATGAAGAAGGAGATGTAATAGAACTTGATGATGATGAGGATATGGAAGAAGATGAAGGGGAAATAGATACAGAAACTAATACTGTAACTACCACCATCTCTCCGAAGAAGAAGTCGCATCCTATGAAAGGTAAAAATTTGATTGGTAAATATGACGTTGAAGATCCGTTCATTGATGATTCGGAGTTATTGTGGGAGGAACAGCGTGCTGCCACCAAGGACGGTTTTTTTGTTTACTTTGGTCCATTAATCGAAAAAGGTCACTATGCAAGTTTGGAGCGTGCAAATGGTACCATGAAAAGAGGTGGTGTTAAAAATAAATAAGCATTGTGTCAGAGATTTTCCAAAATCCCTGAACGACATAAAAAATGAAATAAAGTGTGCCTATATCTGAAAGTATATAGTCAGTTTATATGAAGATTTTTCCGAGCGAATGCTTTTCTATCCATGTATCTATGTCCGATAATATGGTGAAAGAAAAAATAGATAATTTCACCTTAGAGAATCTATAAACTTGGCTATAAAACCAGAAACGAGTATGGCATGTTCAATATCTTGGTGGAAATGAAATAGATAAGAACTTCATTTTATACCAGTAAAATAGTCATTTAGAGATTCGTTTTTATCCACAATTTCCTTATACTTCGGAAGTTTATCAGGTTCGACTGACTTCAAATTAGAATCAATCTTCGAACAAACAATCTTCAGTAGATCTTCATCCCATGTTTTTTTTAGCACAATGAAAATATTCAAGTAAGTTAGCAGTAATAATATATCACTCTTCTTGGCATCTGCCGTAAATGAATCTTGGATAGTCTGCAGACAACAGTCATGAACAGCTTTCATTTTGGAAGAATCTAGTTGGATATAATGTCTGATGTTACTTTGCTGAGCTTTGTTACTATCATTGACCTTCAGTTTGGATAATTTTTCGACAATCAAATCCGTCTCAGAATCGTTATCCTTGGTGGAGATGCGTCGCCTTGAAAGGTCTTTAAAAACACATAATACGGACGTCTTAGCCAATGGAAGGGGAGATGTCTTAAGCACATCTAAGATAAACTCAAATGCAACTTTTTCAGGTATTAAACATAGTAATCTGGTGAGAAGAGTGAAAGTTATCATTCTTAACTGCTGATTGACCTGAATACAGTTCTTTTGAAGTAGAACATGCAATAATGTTTTTGTAACAAACACTGAAAGATTCTTCAATTCTTTTTTTACATCCTCCAAGGGCTCGGTTGTAATAGCATACCATAGCCAGTAGCGACTAACTGATTCAACTGCTACATTATAGTAAACTTTAGAATATAATGATGGAGTTGTAAATCTCAAGTAGAGATAAATGGCATCCGTTATATTCATTTCCTTTACTAAATGTTGATTGGTTTCCAAATAGTGGATACCAGAAAATAATATTACACCATTATAGTCCAAACCAACATTTTTTTCTTTAGCGGCCTTTTGTACTTCGAATGTATAAGCCAATTTATATACCATTCTTTCCAAAACCAACTTTGCTTCATCATTAACAGCGGAAATCTCCTGGGGTACAGACTTATAAATAATCCTACATTCTTTTATCACATTCTGAAATTCTCCCTCTATATCAACATCAAGCGAGAACGCCATTTGGTAATACCTGCAAAATAGCTCAAGATATTCGGTGTAATATGCAGATAATTCAAACTTCTGTTGATTTAGTGCACAATAGTATTTCACGTCGGCATTGGTGGTGACAGTTTTTATGGGTGTCGAAATACCAAAAGTACAAAGCCTACGCAATAGTCTAACCTGTAATTCACTTTCTTCCTCCACAACTTTATCAAACATCTCTCGAGTAAAATCTTCGTTCAATTGTATATCTTTTGGTGGATCAGGGGGAATATAGTTCCTGCAGAATGTGTACACCCTACGAAGAAGGAAAAGGGCATCTTCAAAAGTGTCCGCATGACTATACACAAATTTCTCAATTGTTGACACAGCAGCTCCCAGATATTTCGAAGGAAACAGAGTAGAAATCCTTTTCAGACTCGCCCCTATGAATTCAAATAAAATGTAGGATTTCAACTTCAAGAAAAATTCATTTGAACTCTTGCTTTCACCGTAGGATGGAAAATCTTTTCGATTAGAGGAATTTTCGATTACTCCTTCAGGAGGTAACGTATTGGCCTTTTTATCAACAAAGTCTTCCTTATTCTGTTGATCACTCTTGGAAAAATCTTTTGAACAAAGGGATGAAAGCAACTCCAACCCAGTAATTAAACATTTTTTGGGCTCGCCTTGGATTGAGATGGCATAGAAACACTTCATTACACCTTGGACAATCATATTCGTACCTAGTCTTCCATTTACATCGACATTATCCTTTGACAAGAACTTCAATAATCCCTTAGGCAGATCCCAACCGATTTCACCAGTAGTACTCGGATTATCCTCTAACAATGTATTCAAAGTTTCAATGAATCTCGTCTTTTCTTCATAGCTCCCCTCTTGGTTAACTTGCTCGCCATATATATCAATCAATGTTACCAACTCAAGAAGATCCTCCTTCTGAGTTTTGAACGCATCAGTAACCTCAAAAAGTATGTCATCAATTGGTTCCATTAGTGTCTGAGTATCGTATTGAATGTCTAGGGTGATTTTCTTTTTCAGTGTTTATTTGTTAATAATGTTCACCGGCAATTAGTCTTTATTTTTTTCCTTTACATTGTCAAATTTAAAGAATCGTACTTATGAAGGATGCCCGCTTAGTGTTTGACAGAAAGCTACTTGAGCTGAAGAAATAAACGTACATCCCTAACTGTATATTCTACAGTAGAGTGAACCAATGACAGTATGAGTAGGATCCTAGAGAGCGAAAATGAAACAGAAAGTGACGAAAGCTCCATCATATCCACAAATAATGGAACGGCAATGGAAAGATCCAGAAATAATCAAGAATTAAGATCATCTCCTCATACCGTTCAAAATAGATTGGAACTTTTTAGCAGGAGATTGTCTCAGCTTGGTTTGGCGAGTGACATTTCTGTCGACCAGCAAGTTGAAGATTCCTCTAGTGGCACTTATGAACAGGAAGAGACAATCAAAACGAATGCACAAACAAGCAAACAAAAAAGCCATAAAGACGAAAAAAACATACAAAAGATACAGATAAAATTTCAGCCCATTGGTTCTATTGGGCAGTTAAAACCATCTGTTTGTAAAATATCAATGTCACAGTCTTTTGCAATGGTTATTTTATTTCTTAAGAGACGGCTGAAAATGGACCATGTTTATTGTTATATAAATAATTCGTTTGCGCCAAGTCCGCAGCAAAATATTGGTGAACTTTGGATGCAATTCAAGACTAATGATGAGCTTATTGTAAGTTATTGTGCATCCGTAGCGTTTGGTTAAATACCCGGGCGCTGGAATGGTCTAAGAAGAAAACCTACAGTCGATCAAAAATCCCGTACGATATTAAATAGAGTAGTTAACGTACTTGAGCGTTATAAACTCACATTTTCACTCAAGAAGAAAATGGAGAATGGAGACATGGTAAGTGAAAGCATTAAGGAAGAAACACAGTTAGCACGTATTTCATCGAAAGTGTTTGATTACTTTCTATTTGGCATTTAAATATACATGGGAACATAACTAGATAAAATATACGCCATATATAGTACAGCTAGTATTTTCAGATGTCATAAAATATAATTAACGAGTAAAAATTACTTTTTTTGGGATGGGGGTAGGGTTTCTTCTTCTAGGACAACCAACAAATCTGATGCGTCAACACTTTCACCATCCTTAATGAAAACGTCTTTAACTTGACCATCTGCTGGTGAAGAGACAACCATTTCCATTTTCATGGCACTCAAAACAGCAATCGATTCGCCCTTTTTCACCAAAGACCCTTTATGTACTTTAACTTCTATGATAACACCAGCCATTGGTGCACCGATTTGGTGAGTATCGTGGACATCAGCCTTTGGTTTAGCAACAGATTGTATGTTTTGTGACTTGTCTGCAACTCTGATCTTTCTTAATTCACCGTTCAATTCAAAATACACTTCTCTTTGCCCAGTTTTCTTATTTAAGTCACCAACAGCTTGCAATTTGATAATCAAAGTCTTACCTTGTTCGATGGTGACTTCGATTTCTTCATCAGGTTCTGCTGGTGCTAGGAAATTTTTGGTTGGTAGAACTGATAAATCACCGTATGTTTCTCTGATCTTTTGGAAATCTTCATAGACCCTTGGATACATATTGTAAGAAGCAACATCGCATTCATCAATATCACCGAATCTGTTCTGCAAGTCTTCTCTAATTTTTTCGAGATCAAATGGTTCTAATTCTAAACCTGGACGGCACGTCAACTTTCTTCTCTTGTTTCTCAATACATCAGATCTTAATGGTTCTGGGAACCCACCGTATGGTTGACCAATTAAACCTTCAAAAAAGTCCATAACAGAGTCAGGAAAGTCCAAAGAATTAGCTAAACGTCTAATATCGTCGGAAGTCAGTTTGTTAGAAACCATGAATTGAGCTAAATCACCGACAACCTTAGAAGTTGGGGTAACTTTAACAATATCTCCCAGTAGGTAATTGGCTTCTCTGTAAGCTCTTTTAGTTTCAGCCCATTGTTCACCAAGACCCAGTTGTTGAGCTTGGAATAACAAGTTAGTCAATTGACCACCTGGGATTTCATGTTGGTAAACTTCTGGATCTGGTCCCTTCAAGTCGGCCTCGAAACAAGAATACAACAGTCTCATTTCGGCCCAGTATGCATCTAATTCACGAACATGCTCAACGTTAATCCCAGTATCAATGTTACCTTCTAATGAAGCCAACAGTGCATTAATTGATGGTTGGGAAGTTAAGCCCGACATTGAATTGATAGCTACATCGACAACATCAGCACCTGCTAGGGCACATGCAGTCATAGACGCAACAGCAGTACCTGCGGAGTCATGACTGTGAACATGAATTGGTAAATCCGGATATCTGGTTCTTAGGGAGCCAATTAATAATTTGGCAGCGGCCGGTTTCATAGTACCTGCCATATCCTTAATACCCAAGATATGTGTACCCATTTGAACTATTTTTTCAACAACTTCTAGGTAGTAGTCTAAGTTGTATTTCTTACCTGGCTGAAGCATGTCACCAGAGTAACAAACAGTAGCTTCGACAACACCACCGGCCTTCTTGACAGCATTCACACCAACTTTTAATTGTTCTAAATCATTCAAGGCATCAAAAACTCTAAATATATCAACACCATTATCCTTGGCTTGCTTGACAAAATGGTCAATAGCATTGTCAGGTAATGAAGAGTAAGCCACACCGTTGGCACCACGTAATAACATTTGGAATGGAATATTAGGCACCAGAGATCTTAATTTTCTCAGACGTTCCCATGGATCCTCATGCAAGAATCTCATTGCAACGTCGAATGTAGCACCACCCCAACATTCTAAAGCGAAAGCACCTGCAAGGGCATGTGCGGTTGTTGGAGCGATTGTAGCCAAATCGTGGGTTCTGACTCTTGTTGCAAGTAGAGATTGATGAGCGTCTCTCCAGGTGGTGTCCATCAGTAGAGTACCATTGAACTGTCTGACTTGCTTGGCAAATTCAGATGGTCCCTTTTCCAGTAGCACTTGTCTCCATCCGGATGGTGGTGCAGACTTTGTAACGTTGATGACATTGCCCTGAGCATCGTGCAAATGGGGGACACTTGGATTTGATTTTAGTTTTGGCAAGCCAATTTGACCCTTAATAGAAGAACCGTTAACTGCCAAGTCTGCCAAATAGTGTAACAGTTTTTGCGCTCTGTTTTGTGACGATACCATTTGGAACAGTTGTGGGGTGTCGTCAATAAAAGTCGTCCAGTATGTACCCTCAATAAAAACTGGATTGGTCAAAAGAGTCAATAGGAAGGGAATGTTGGTCTTAACACCTCTGATTCTGAATTCGATCAGGGCACGAATCATCTTCCTACGGACGATTTCATAAGTAGAACCAGAGCATGAACATTTGACCAGCATTGAGTCGTAGTGAGGCGAGATAGTAGCACCTGCATAAGCGTTACCACCGTCCAATCTCACACCATTACCACCGGCAGAACGATAGACCTCCAGGCGACCGGTATCCGGTTGGAAATTCTTAGAGGGATCTTCAGTGGTAATACGACATTGGATGGAAAACCCACGGGTGGTGATTTTATCCTGTAATAGACCTAGTTGAGTCAAAGTGGCACCTGCGGCAATCTGGATTTGGGCAGAAACAATGTCAATACCGGTGATTTCTTCAGTGATGGTATGCTCCACTTGAATTCTTGGATTAATTTCAATGAAATAGTGTCTGTTTTGGTTGTCAACCAAGAATTCGGCGGTACCTGCGTTTCTGTAACCACATACCTTAGCTAATTTAACAGCATCTGTCAAAATAGCGTCACGAACTTCACGGGGCAAAGTCTTTGCTGGAGCGACTTCGACAACTTTTTGGTGTCTTCTTTGCACAGAACAGTCTCTTTCGAAAAGATGAACCACGTTTCCGTGGTTATCAGCCAACAATTGAACTTCAATATGCTTTGGCTTGTCCAAGAATCTTTCCACAAAGCAGGTACCATTACCGAAGGCAGTACGGGCTTCGGAGGTAGCACGTTGAAAGGCATCTGCCACGTCGTCACCTTCTCTAACGACTCTCATACCTCTACCACCACCACCAAAGGCGGCCTTAATGATCACCGGGTAGCCGTATTCATTAACGAAGTCAAGTGCCTCTTGCACAGTTTCGATAGGTCCTGGAGTACCGGGAACGGTAGGAACGTTAGCTCTTGCTGCCAAGTGTCTGGCAGAGACTTTGTCACCCACAGAGTCAATAACTTCAGCTGGAGGGCCGATCCAAGTGATACCGGCCTTCACTACTTTGTCGGCAAATTCCGAATTTTCAGACAAGAACCCATAACCTGGATGGATGAAATCCACCTTATGCTTCTTTGCAATTTCGATGATCTCGTCCATTGCCAAGTAAGCACCCACAGGTGTATACTGGCCCTCCTCCCCGATAACATACGCTTCGTCCGCCTTCAACCTGTGCATTGAAAGACGGTCCTCATGGGAGTATATGGCGATGGTTCTCATAGACAGCTCATGAGCAGATCTAAAAATTCTAATCGGAATTTCACCTCTATTGGCGACCAAGATCTTATTCTTTTCGCCGAGCAAACTGAAATTGTCCCTAAGACCGGCCAATTTCTTGCTACTGCTCATATTTTATTTTGTTCTCTATGTCCCTTATTTTCTCTCCTAGTAACTGTCCTTTATTTTGCAATATAGTAATTGGCAAAAAAATCAAACTCAAATGACGGGCCACAGATAGTAAGCTACAAGAGTTTGGAAGAAAAGAGGGGCTTGTTTATGTATGTAATCAAGTAAGGATACCGAAAGTAAGAGAAAAGAAAAAAGGACTAAAAATCACAGAAACACAATAGGAAATATCCGATGGGGAGTACTTCTTACTTAACACTCCCTGCGCCAATTCTGACTCTTATAATAAATAGCTCGAGACGTAACTGCCAAAATTGTAAAAAAAAAATGAAAAACTATTAGAAAATTAATTGCGAAAAAAAAAAGGTTAGTCATATGTGCCTTTGCGGCGTCTTCCGCAGGAAGGACCCCTCTCTGCCAATCACAGAAGAGCTGGCTGTGCCTGTGCGGTACGCTATCAGCAGCTGCGTCGGGTAAGGGACACGTCGTTAGTGACAATCGTGGTTAGTTTTCGTACAGAAAGATGACCTTAATTGATAATTAAAGTATAGAAATGTCGTATAGTATATTTTTCCCTTGCATGGAAAAAACTGGGATAATGTGATGATTCTCATTAACAGATTTACACTGGTATTGATACTCATTTTGTTTCTGCTTCCTGTAGTACATAAAAAGATCTTGTAAATATTACGATACTCGTTAAAATTTTCTTGAACGTAATGTCGTACAATTCTTGTTTGAGGGGTCGTTACGTACATCTCCAGGAACTGATTGGCAGACTTTGTAAATGGAGGATTTTCCTTTTCAAATATCCAAAATATAGGAAAAGTCCGACTACAATACATATGAGATTGGTGATGTAATAGCCGTCACGCAGGATGGTCACGGTGCCATTCAAAAGCTCGGTGCACGCTTGCATGCTGCCGCCGTGAGTTACGTATACTTTATTTGTGCCAGGAATAGTGCACTGATACACGGTGAAGTAGTTGATCATGGACATAATGATTAACCGCGGCCATGTCCCACCGAAGTTGCTGAGGGTATTTAACAATGTCATATATGTGCCACCCAGCACGGGGTCTGCAACTCTTGTATGGAAGGCCGATATTCCAATGAACTGGACAGTATTCATGAAGGAACCTAAGAGGTGCTGGAATATCACGAGACAAAAATAACCCGTGGATATTTCACCATCCTTGGGGAATTGCTTCACCACGTAACTTCCCAAGACCGCGGCTGCCAGACGGCCCAAAAAGCCCCACAACCATGGTGTTAAAACGCCGGCATCCCCAACTAAGAACTTGATGACCTTGTTGGTGCCCGTGCTGTTTCTTAATCTTCTATTGTCACGAATCATGGGGTCCTTGTCGGAGCTCCATTTAACAACATAGTACCCAAATATGATTTCGAACGGCAGGTCTATGAGTACTGTCACAGCCAAGTCTTCTCTTTTGAAGCCTTGCTCTAGTAGTTTCAGGTTTGTGGCGGCTTCGTTGCATTGAAAGGCAAATTTCGAAATCATGTGAATGAAGGCTAGGCTTCTTACGGACTTCAATTTCAACACTTTTATAAAGCAGCGGTAAATGTACTTTATACTGCTTGTATTCTGAGTTGACACCACATCACCGTCGTCATACTCAATACTTATCGGCTTTGACCCTCCGTCACTTGTATTTATGGGCTCCACTTTGGGCAAATACTCTACGTAGGGTTTTTCCTTGGTGCAAAAGATGATATATATGGTTATTACAATGTAAAGCATGCCCGAGAATTTCATGTACCCACCAAGACTAATGAACCCGTGATCCAGTGGGATGTTTCTGAAATACTTATTGGCGAAATCAGAGGAATTCAACGACAGGAAAATGGTAAATGACATAAAATAACCAATATTCAAACCTATTGTTTGCGCGGTAGATGCATATGATAGGGATTCTTTGGACAAAATCGTCAACGCCCAACCATCAACTGCGATGTCTTGAGTGGCACACAGAAAAACTAACAGGCCAAACCACCACGTCAAATTTTTTATACTGACACTGTGTAAAGTGCCATTACCGCGATTATGGAACGCATCGTCGACACCATCGAAGATTATGCCTTGTGATATGCACCACCCTAATGCCCATAGCACAAATCCACTAACAAATTGTACTGGAATGATCCATGATCTTCTTCTACCGATGCGCTTGTTGTACAGTGAGTCTACTATTGGTGACCATATGATCTTTAAAGAATATGGATATGTAGCCATAGAGAAAATTCCCAGTGATGTAAACGAGGTCTCCTTTGCTAAAGATTTCAGTAGAAACGGTACGGTACCGAAGGCCAATCCTACAGGTATGCCTTGAGCCAAATATAACATAATTAAAAGATAAAATTGCGGCAAATCATGCTTGGCTAGTGACCCGCTCTTTCGCTTAGGTTCCATGCCTACTTTTGTTTTATCCCCCTATAACTATGGTATATTATACTGCCTCACCAAACGTTTAGGTCTTGCTTCTGCTTCCCACAGTAGCTTACGCATTATAGCCGATTTATTTTTCACTTATTTTCGCATGCCAGAGTATCTTTATTTTCTTTCTTTCATTCAGCCTGTCGTCGAAAAGAAAAAAAAGAAAATAAATATGTGCGTATTCTAACCATGAAACAGGAACTCATTCAATGTGCACAGTACTTATCTCATTCAATTTTGTAAAAACAAAATATATACATTGTATGTATGTGTGTATTTGCAGTTATATATCTACTAATAACCAGTACGCCATACATGTCTTGATTAGCAAAATATTATTTATGTTTTTCTCATTAGTACTATTTCCGCGAAGAGGGTAGAAAGTGTAGGGTACAGGGAAAAAAGTTCCCTATCTCCTTCTTTCTCTCCTTCCTATTGGATTGAAGTTTATTTATTCAATTGACAAGACTTCTTTGACAGCTTTAACGATGGTTGGAGTATCAGGGAAAGCGAAATCTTCTAATTCTTTAGCGTAAGGTGTTGGAACATCGGCACCAGTAACTCTTTGGATTGGAGCATCCAAGTAATCAAAGGCTTCAGACTCCATAACTTGGGCGACAATTTCAGCACCAACACCAAATGATGGGAAAGTGGATTCAACAGTAATCAAGTGGTTTGTCTTCTTGACAGTTTTGATGATAGCTTCAGTATCTAAAGGTCTAATAGAACGCAAGTTGATAACTTCTGCAGAGACACCATATTTCTTTTGTAGAATTTCAGCGGCTTCCAAAGAAAACTGAACGTTTCTTGTGTACGTAACAATGGAAATATCGGTACCTTCTCTTTCGATCTTAGCCTTGTATGGCAAGGTGAACTCAGGGGATAAAGCTTCTTCTGAGATTTCAAAAGATTCACCGTACAACAATTCGTTCTCTAAAAATACAACAGGGTTTGGATCTCTGATGGCGGCCTTTAACAAACCCCTAGCATCTTCAGCAGAATAAGGGACAAGGACCTTTAACCCTGGAATGGAACCGTACCAAGGAGAAAAGTCCTGTGAATGTTGAGCACCAACACCCACTGCAGCACCATTAGGACCTCTGAAGACCATTTGACATTTTTGAGTACCACCAGACATGTAGTGAGTCTTTGCAGCGGAATTGACAACATGATCGATAGCTTGCATAGAGAAATTGAACGACATAAACTCTACAATTGGCTTCAAACCCTTCAAAGCGGCACCAACGGCCAAACCTGTGAACCCGTATTCGGTAATAGGTGTGTCAACCACACGACGTTCACCGAACCTGTCCAATAAACCCTTTGACACCTTATAAGCCCCGTTATATTGTGCAACTTCTTCACCAATAAGGAAGACATCATCATCACGGTCCAATTCTTCCGCCATGGCACTATTCAAGGCCTCTCTGACGGTCATCGTCTTTGTTGATGAGAATCTCAATGCTGCTGCTGCTGCAGAGGGTCTTACAAAAGAAGTTGGGGCACGACGTGCAACATTTCTGGCCAATGATGTTGGCAGTCTGGAAAACATGTTGAACAAAATTATTGCAAAAGTAAAAGAACTTACTAAACTGCGATCGATTATCAATGAACAAACACAGGAACTGTTATGAGGGAGGCGGAATTTAACGTCCGAGTGTGTAAATGATACTAAATTAGTCTAACAAAAGGAAGAAACTTGACAGAGATAATATCAAGAGTCGCTGTTGCAATCGTTAACCTGTATATGTAGATACACCTCTTTTTATTGCAAACGTGCAAACGCATGACTTTTAATGACGGAGAACTTCTTAGTTGAAGACTCGTCTCTTTTGCATGTTCTCCCACTTCGAAGTCTCGGAAAACAGACCCCGGAAACAGCCGCGACGAAAAAGAATCAGCTTAGGCATGATAAATACTGTGGTTTCATTAGATAGATAAAATACATAAGTATTGGCGTATATAAACGGGTGCCAGATAGAAGCTTTCAGAGAGCATAAAATTGTACAGGATACTGCCTACAACTTACTCTTATTTCTGCTGCTCTTAGCAAAAGTTTCTGCGATAACTCTTCTCTGGATTTTACCTGTAGCGGTTTTTGGTAGCTTATCAACAAAGTACACCTTGGTTGGAATTTTGAAAGAGGCTAGGTGCTTCTTTAAGAAGTTCACCAGTTCTTCGTAGGTCATTTTTTCTCCCTTCTTCAAAACAATGGCGGCTTGAACTACTTGGCCGTACATATCGTCGGGAACACCAAATGCAACGGCTTCATCGATCTTTGGATGCGATAGCATAATGCCGTCGAGCTCAATGGGTGAAATCTTTTCACCACCCCTGTTGATAAGCTCTTTGATTCTGCCTGTAAGGACCAAAAACCCCTCAGGGTCGAAATAACCTTGGTCACCGGTTCTGAAATAGTTCTCTCTCTTGGTGAAGTTCTCCTTGTTAGCTTTTGGATTATTAGCATACCCCAAAGTGACGTTTTCGCCTCTGATGGAAACTTCGCCGACTTTGCCCGGGGGCAAGACATTGTCATTGTCATCTAGAATGACGACGGTGACTCCTTGTGGCTGGCCCACAGTACCAGGCTTTCTCTTTCCTGGAGGCAGATTGTTTGAGGTCATTTGATGTGATGCTTCGGTCATCGCATAGGCCTCCAAGACAGGTGCATTGAATTCCTTCTCCAGCTTATGGAACGTTGCTGGAGCCAAAGCAGAAGAACACGATCTGATGAATCTAATGTGTGGGAAAGGGTTTGGTTTGGGCATGTTCAGCATAATCATGCTTATTGTGGGAACGCAACTGAACCAATTACAGTTGTACTTAACAAATTGGTCCCAGAATAACTTTGGATGGAATCCATCGGGAACCACAACAGAACCCTGAGTTCTAAAAGTGGAAAGTAAAACACCAATTAACCCATGGACGTGGAAAAGAGGCATCACGACATAAGATCTGTCCAAGGGCGTTAGCTTGTAAGTGTTAGCAATGTTCAACGTGCTTCTCACAATGTTCAAATGTAACAAAGGCACCGTTTTTGGAGTGGAGGTGGTACCACTGGTATGCAAAATCAGGGCAACGTCACTGGAACGGGCAAACCCAGGGAATTTAACGGGATTTGTGTTGACAAATTTGGCGTTGTTCAAAGACCGGTAAATAACCCTTTTGTAGTTGTCCTCTGGAGAGTATATATCATACTCTACCCTAAACCTGGTCGCATCGAAGGCCAGCTCTACGATAAAACATCCAAACGTGGAGGCAGATTTTAGAATTTCAGAACTCTGTAACTTTGTGGTACCCTTTGGGACGCAAATCGCCTTAGATTTCAGGTCATTCAAATAAAAATTGAACTCCTTTTCCTTATAATTGGGATTCAAGGGCGCGCCAATTTTAGCGTCCATAGTAGCACCGAGGAAAGCGACGATAAATTCCAGCCCATTACGCATGGATATCGCCACTGTATCTTGTCTGAAAACAGCTCCGTACAATGGAGAATTAGGATTTGTGAACATGGTCTGGAAGTGACCCACCATGTGGGATAGATCCCTGTAGGTCACCTGAGTGTCCGTTTCAGGAACAATAACGGCGACATTATCGGATACGCTAAAAGTATCGTTGAACGAAGCAGTAACAGTAGCGGCACTTGTCATTGTAGCAAAAATGTGCGTGAAGCGTCTAACCTCTTGCAGCACAGTGGGAGTAAATTTCAAGAAGGAGCATCTATTAAAAAGAGCTTTTAATCATACCATCTCTATTTATATACAGTTAATCTTGAAAAATAAAAAAAGACCGAATAAAGGACTCGGAAGCTTTAGCTCGGAATAGTTAAAGACGCTTTCGGCCCGAGAAAAAAATATTCTGAGCACCAAAATCCAATCGCCTGAAGTTTATCAAGTAAATTTGCCATTCCTGGCCCCATATAGTGATGCCTAAGTGGACAGCAACATCGCGCTCTTACTTGTTAGTCGTTCTCATGACGAGCAAGGCAAAAGCACTCGTCCTCAGCTAAGTCGTATGGTATGACTGGCAGCGTGAATGGCACGGCCACATGGGTGGGATTACCCGCGCAGCCTCTACGGTCACGTGTAAAAGTACGGCACGTGACCTTCCTGGTATTTGCTAACCTGCGACTATGGTAAAGCACTCCTGCTTCATAATTGCGTGGTTTTCTTGAAACGGTGCCCCATGCTGTTTGGCTGAGGTTTGCCGAAGTATAAAGGCACCATTCTAGTTCTTTAAATACCTGCGATGCATCACAGGGCCCTGCGGAGTTTGTTGCACAATGCATGTAAAACTTAGAGTGCGCGGGCGTCGTCCCTCGTCTTCTAGTAACCATAGCAGGGTCTTGCTTGTAAAATACTTTGAACTTGTTTCGCAGCATTTCGTAGTAGCTCTTTTTCTGAAGATATTGAAAATGAAACCACCCGGAACTGGACCACTTTAAGGGACTGGTGACAAACTCTTGTTCGGTGGGGAAAATAATGTACGGCTTGATTTTTCTCTGCGAATATTCATTAATCAATGAATTCGTTGGCAGTATTTCTGCTTTCTTCCTCCCAGCGGTGTCCTTTGCTGGAGGGGACATGATTCCGGTAAACAGAGGAATCATTAGATGTGTCCATAAGTTTTCGTCTCGCGCTCTTGATAGAGATGTCCCTATGGATGAAGTTTGACATAGATAATGTTTTGCAGTATCACTAGCACTTGTGCCAGCAGAAAGTTTTTCTAGTTTATTGTAAAACGACAGTAAACCCGACGACTGAAATTTGGAGGGCGTAGAATATACAAATTCTAATTCGCTCAAAGGAGCAAAGTTAACTTCCTCTACGCTTTTTGTAATCAATTCGTCAATGTCTTTCAGGTGGTACGAATTGAGGTATTCTATCAAGCTTCTCTTAAACGGTACTGGTAGCCCTTCTTTACCTATTTTCAAAAGGGGACTGCACCAACACACCTGTTGAGGCAGGTTAGTCTCCATTGACGTAAAATTGTTAGATGGCAAGAATATTTTGCATTCGCCATTATCGTAAAAGTTTATGATCAGCTTCGTATGGTGGGAAGCGAATGGGGGCATCGTTATTTCAATAAGTTTGACCTTTTTTAATATTACTGCCAGTGTCGCGTCCATAGCACGGGCTTCGATAGGCATAATAGTACCCTTTTGGCCGACGATGGTTATGTTCTCTACGTTCTGGTGGAATTGTCTCAACAAGAAATCAAGTTCGTATTGGAAACTGAAGAGTATGCTTCTTTTTAGTGTCTCAGTGCCAAAGATATCTTTCAATGTAATCATATCCTCTACTTCTCCCATAAAATCCTCTCTTTCATAGAAGTCCGATTTCATTAGTTTAAAAACGGCACCTTTTGCCGTATCGTTTGTTTCTATTCTCTCACTCAAATCTTGTTCCTGATTAGTCAAATCAATGATTTTCGATTCACTGACTATGACGCAGTCGTCGCTATCATTGTTACTGTTGACCGGAGCCATATTCTCCATTTCAGCACTATACCTGACGCTCTTCCACCGTTGTGCTACTTTCTCGGCAACATCCGACCTCTTCCTCTTAGTTCCATTGAAATTTGTTTCTCGTGACATTAATGATCGGTTGAAAACACATTATCATCATTCTTGTCTGGGCTCACCGTTTCTCTGCATTATTTTCCTCTTTATAAGCCCTTTATTAAATTACCATTTTCGCAGTTTAGTGCGGCCGCCGAAAATACATCAGAAGGGATCCATACCAACACTTACCAAGAACGCTGAAACACGTTGTTCACATCACCTGAAACAAGCAGCAGCTACTGGAGAAGTGTGTAAAGTAGTAGTAATTATTAAAGGACACATATTGAAGGATTGTTCAATTTTCTTTTTTATTATTTTTCCCCTCATTTATCCACTTTTTATAAACTGCTCAAGTAAATACAATGGGCTCCAATAAGGAAGCAAAAAACATTGATAGTAAGAATGATAGGGGGTTAACCAGTATAACCAGTAACAAAATTTCCAACTTAAAAGCACATGATAACCATACAAGTTCAATGATTACTGAACATAAAAATGCTGACAAAGAAAAGGGGAAACAAGAAAAAGAGAGTAGAAATGGAACCACGCAATCAAGTAGTTCAGTAGAATCACACTCACCACAAGTAAGCCATCATTCAGATAAGCTCTCGTCCTTTGATTCGCCCTTACATTTGCCAAACTTTAGACTGGCGGATGACTTGTTCTCAAACTCGTCAAGACGATCATCTGACTCCGCTGCCTCATCCTCAGTATCCAAACTGAAGTCCGCTCAGCTTTCCAAAATAGGTCTACATCATCATCATACAAGTAATAATAAACATAGTCATAGAAGCGGAACTCCGACTTCCGAAGTGAAAGCTAATTACTCACCAGACCCTTCTGCACCGCGATTCATTGTATCCAATATGGTCGGCAATGGCCGGGGAGGTGGTGGTCTACACGGTGCAACTTCGAACGTTGTCAAGAAACTCCATTCTAGAAAAAAATGGGACTGGAACACTTTACCGGCATCAGATTCTTCTCTTCTAATCAAAACCGTTTCAGGAAATCATAATTTAATCAACATTTGCATAGACGGTGAATTCAAACAAATAATGTACGACCCGAATCATAATGAGCTCTTTAATAGAATGGACTTGTTTCTATCTTTTAACATGGACTCCTCGCCAGAAGACTCTTTAATATTTGCCAAGAAAAGATTACGGTCGTACATTGATTTCCTAACAAAATATTTGGAATCTAGGAAATATGCATTTGAATGTTATCCATTTAACATTGAAAACATCATAAATATAGAGACTGAGGTTAAATGCTTTCCATCGTTTGACCCGTTAAAAGATTATTCTGAAATTGAATCCTTGATTCAATTATGGTTGGCTCAATCTCAAAAATTTTTACTGCAATCAAATTCATTCTTCTTTTCATCTGAAGTAGTGGAGGAACTAATAAAAAGAAAACCAACCACAAGACAACATTCTAATCCAACAATCAGCACCACCAGCAACAAGATCAGTGACCCTACATTATATATTCAGCAGTTAGATATAGAAGCAAACTCTCCAAGGCCAGTAATATCGGATCCATTAGACGAAATTGACATCTTATTAATAAGACCGCTGCATAAAACCCTGGGCGGTTGGCAGCTGGCGTATGATGAACCAAGCTTGAACATCGCAGATTTCGCATTAGATTTATCTCCCTGGATGATTGACAGCAGTGACAATGACGCTCAGAATAAGAATGCTAGTGAAATTGCTCCTGAGTATTTAACAAACTTACAAAATTATTTGCCACGAAAGGGTTCAAGAGCGAAAATAGTTTCTGACGAACAAGAAGTTATCGAATTGAATTCTTCCAATGCTTCAGAGTATATGTATGATTGCATGAATAGAAAGTTCTTTACAGATGATGCAAAAGAACGTATTTCTAGAAACAACTTCAATCAGGGAGTTGAGGAAGACCCTCTAAACGACCAATTCGCTTCAAGTAGATCTTTATCATTGCCGTCCTCGGGAGCAGATGCTGTCAAAAGGAAGAAGAGCCCTACCAAGGCTACTAAAAAATCTGGTTTCGTCAACTTTTTCAAGAGAAAGCATTCTCAACTTGCATCAACTTCACATACTACAAGCCCTTCAGTTTCACCTAGCATATCTTCTTCTTCTTCTCCAAAAATTCAACCACAGTCACATATCTCTAGTCCCCCTCGGACAGAGAAAGCTCCCCATGTCAAATCAGCCAACCAAGCACATCAAAATGAATGGTTGGAGAATTTTTTTTGCCGGACTTTGAACAACTACAAAGAAATCGATTTACCGACCCAATTTATTTTGCCAAAGGAAGTGAAGAGGTCCTCTAATGCACAACTTCAGCCTGAAGATGAACCACCTTTGTCATCACCAATATCCTCTAATTCGGATAACTCCTTTCCAAATGAAGGACTTGACAGGGCAAAAAGCGCAGCTATTTATGGTAAAGAATATTTAAAATTAAGACTGCCGTTTGCATCAGACACTATACCTGCTGTAATATGCCCGTGGGTCTGGACAAGTTTAAGTTATTATAAATGGAAAGCTCTACTTAGGGAAATATACAGATCAATAATTCCTGGCGGGTACGCGCTGGCAATTGTTCCAGATTTAAGGATTTCAAACACATACTATACTGGAATTCTTGGCAACGCCGATGCCGAAAAAGCAAATAATTCATCAGAAGAGTTTTTGACTACAAAAGAACGGGACAAGACATTTGATGCTATGGCTATTGATGCGATAAATAAAGGCTTACATATCCATCCTACAAAACACTTAACGAGGACATTCAAGGATGTAGGGTTTACAGGCATCAAGTCCTCGGTCCTAAGTTTGAAAACTGGTGACTTCAAAACAGATATGGGCTTTTTGAATGAATTTAATTCTTTAGATATGTGGGACTACATGTTAAGGAGGCAACTACCAGATAGTAGTTGTCCTCCAAAGGATACCGACCCCACCACTCTTTTCAAAAGATATGTGGAAGAACACATAGGAAAAATCGATGACAACGCTGGCTGCTTTAGAACTTTGTATGTGGTGGCGCAAAAGCCAAAGCTGCCATATACCAAATAATTGTGCCGCCGTTCCAATTTTTTTTTAAATTGTTCAAGAATTACTTCAATTTTTACTACTGGACAAAAAGCATTATGATAAGGAGTAGTCTCCCAGTATCGTAGAACCAATTTGAAACACTTTAGCCAATATTTATTAATTTTTTTTACTTCCCATGGCATAGTACTTTGTAGGAAGATTATTTGTTCATTTACTACATTTATTACATCTATATTTATATATTCTATACCATTCATTTTTTTTTATGTTAAGCTTCTCTTGGGAATTGTTGGGGTATGAATGTTAGCAGAATGACCCAACTCTTTTTCTAGCATAACTCCTAATTTTTTATCTTCTTCAGAAACGTCACGAATTAAACTGTCCTTTTCATCACCAGAATAGTATTTTACGTCCACTTGGGAAGCCAAAGAGTGCTCTGTTTCCTGTAACGAGTCGACAGTAGCTTCGTCGATTAAAACGTATGCTATGTTAGAACCCGGGCAATCATAATTAACGTTTAGCAGAAGTCTTTCCATTATCCCTCTCAACCCTCTGGCGCCAGTTCCTTCCTTGAGAGCAAATTGAGCAACTTTCTTTAGCGCCTTTTGTGTAACACACAATCTTACCCCAAATTGCTTAAAAATATATTCATATTGATCCAATAAGGCATTTTTAGGTTCTTTTAATATATGAAATAAATCGTCTCTTTGTAGAGGCTGCAGAGCAGTTATAATTGGGACTCTGCCAATTAATTCAGGAATTAGACCAAAGCTAACTAAATCTGTGGGGGTGGTCAAGTCTAAAGCACACACTTTTTTTCCGTTATCTAATTCAACCTGCTCAAGCGTATTGCTAAATCTGAACTTCTTCGCTCTTTCTTTTTCAACTTCTTTACTATTCGATGATTCAACAGACTCTCCTGCCTTCTGTATTTTCTTCATATCTTCTATCCTTTTAACAATATGCTTATCTAAACCAACAAAAGCTCCCATAATCATGAAAAGAATATTTGAAGTGTCTACAACAAATACTTCGTCCTTCTTTGTTGTAGTTTGATTTTTTTGTCCGTCAATATCATGCTTAACAGGCCTTTTAACGGTAATTTCCACTTTATGGCCCTCAATGATTTTCAATAATGACTGTTGAACCCCTTCTCCGGACACGTCTTTAGTGCCAATGCTTGCGGCAGGCTTGGCTAGTTTATCAATCTCATCAAGAACAATAATACCTTTTTCTGCTCTCGCAACATCAAATTCAGCATTTACGAGCAATCTTTCAATGCATACTTCAACATCTTCACCTATGTAACCTGCTTGAGTCAATTGTGTACAATCTGTAATTGCAATTGGAACGTTTAATATTTTCGCCAATGTTGTTGCCAACAAAGTCTTACCAGAACCTGAGGGACCAACGACAAGGACATTACTTTTGCTTAACTCTAAATCTTCGTCAACCTCTCTACCTGCTAAATTAAACTGTCTTTGAAGATTCCTCCAACCAGCCTTTGATTCGCTGTTTCCACTGAAAATTGGTTCATCCCTATCATCCGCGATTTTCTCTCGTTCCATCAATTCTCTCTGCCTTTGTAATTCCCCTTTCTTTTGCTTGTCATTGATTCTTAAATAGTGATTATAAACTGCCACGCTTAAAACCTTCTTACCAATCTCTTGACCAACAATGTACTCATCGAGGAATTTCTTCAATGCTTTTGGAGTGGGTATATTCGATAAACGAGACTGTGCCAGTTTCCCTGATGCTGTAGCAGCATATCGACCAATTCTACTAGAATAAGCTCTAAAAAAGTTTTGGCTTGCAGATTTCAACATGAGTGTGAAATGTAATTAGAGTGCCTTGTCTTCTATGGTTTTGTTTGATGAGCCGTTTGCTTTTCTTTTTAATTTTAATATATACCACTGATGACTTATTCCCTTCTATCATCGAAAAAATATTGTCAAATTAATGTTCTCTTTTTTCAAAAAATATTAAAAAGATAAGAAAGGTACCATGTCGCAGAAAATACAGCAGCATCAGTTTCCTGATTTTTATTGTTGTTATCTACTACAATCGATTAACAAGAGGCAATCATTTTACGTTGGATCAACTCCTAACCCAGTACGACGTTTGAGGCAGCATAATGGGAAATTGGCTGTTGGAGGGGCATATCGAACCAAACGTGACGGTTCAAGGCCCTGGGAAATGATAATGATTGTGCGGGGCTTCCCAAGTAAGATAGCAGCTTTACAGTTTGAACATGCATGGCAACATGGGTACCAAACGCATTATATTGCCGAAAAAGATCGTGTTGTAAAGCATAAAGCAGGTGGAAGAACTTTACATCACAAAGTTGCATTAATGAAGTTACTTTTAAAGCATGAATTTTTTCAAAGGATGAACTTGATAGTCGAGGTTTTTAATATAAAGGCTTGGGAGGTTTGGAAACAGGACAAATTTTTTATTGAAAGAGACAGATTTCCGATTAATATACAAATAAATGAAAATGCGCTTGAAGAACCAAAGGAGAAAACTGTGGATGTTCTCATGGATCATAGTGATGAGAATTTAAAAGTGGTGGAAGCTGTATACACTAAAGTCATTGAAAATGAAAGAAACATATTCGAAACTTTCGAAAAGAAACTAACTACAGGGGTAGTGCGATGTGAAATTTGTGAGAAAGAAATTGACTACACGTCTGAAGAGCAAAATCTGAAGCCGTTTGTAGCGCTTTGCAATAATAAAGACTGTGGGTGTGTTAACCACTTGAAATGTCTTCACAGGTACTTTCTAGATGATGAACAGTTGATGGTAGGGAGAAGAAATTTGATACCTCGAGGTGGGAAATGTCCGAAATGTGATATGTTTTGCGACTGGACGACCCTAGTCAAGTTTTCGACAAGAATGAAGTTAGCTCACGGGAAGTAGGGCCTGACACAATTTTCGGTTCTTTTTTTTCTATAGATAATGGTTATATGTTATATTTACGGATATTTTTACGTTTACTTTGTAAGAAAGAGCTAAAAAGATGTAAAGATATCACTTCGTTTTTTTCCCTCAAAAAATAACTTCCCAATCTTCAGTTATGTCAAGCGATAGGTTAAGAATGGTGATCTTATTATCATTCTCATATGACGATCTAGTCGGCAATGAACTTTCTTCGCCATTTTTTTTGACTTTAATACTGTCTTTCAACGTTATGTTGTGTTGTAAATTATTCTTTGCGATAATGATTTTTTCAATATTGGTATTCCTCAAAGTATTGTGGTGAATGCCTGTCAAATTCTCGGGAATATGACTTCGAACATTTTTTAAGGTATTGTTTTCGAAAATGAACTGAGTTTCTACGTACTCACCTCTTTGGTAGCCAAAAGTTTCTCCATCATCAACATAAAGATCTCCAACGGCTCGTCCCTCGGTATCAGGGGCTATAACTATTACATATGGATCGTTTTTCATTAACATTGAAGATCTTCTATACTTATCTTTCATAGTGATAATGTGACCGCCTTCAATAAATAATGGAATTTTATCCAATGGTGCAGAAATATTCTTTTCTATCAAATCAGTACCATTGTTTATAAAAGAGTGTAAAGATGCGAATTCATAGAATATACCGGGTGGGAAAACCATTTCCGTTTCTGATTGACCAGGCTCCGTGACAGGTTTGACTAATAGACCTGAATTACTCCAGTAAAATTGGTTATCGATATGATACAATTCAGCAAATTCAGGGTGTTCAATAAACATTGGATTCATTATCGGAAATCCAGTGACACTTGATTTATGAAACATGGTGTATAAGGTAGGTAGCAGGAAATATCTCAATTGGATAATATCACGTACTATCGACTTCAAAGGTTCATTGAATAAGTATGGTTCTCTTCTCTTGGTGTCTATATGGGCGTGTGCTCTAAAAAATGGGTACCATAAGCCCGCTTGGTACCAACGTGCAATCAATTCAGGTGTAGGATCCTCAGCAAAGCCAGCTATGTCGGCTCCTATAAATGGCATACCAGCAATGTTGTTTGACAGAACCATAGGAATGGAAATCTTTAAGTAATCCCAATTGGCCACATTGTCACCAGTCCATGTGGCAGCAGTACGTTGAGAGCCGGCAAAAAAAGCCCTTGTTAGAAGGAAAGGACGCTTATCGGATGGTGAATAAATCGATTTTATTGCGTCGTAAGTAGCTTCATGCACTGATAGACCATATATGTTATGGACGGATCTTTCCTCAATGTAATTGTCGTGAATCAAATCTTTTGGAGCTGTGGTCTCTGGGCCATCGAAAATCGAAGGCTCGTTCATATCATTCCAAATGAATAAATTAGTTAAATCAGCCGGCAGATCCATAAACCGTTCGAAAAAGGACTTCCAAATCTTTTGGCCATATTTGCTTATGGTATCAATCCATATAGAATTACCTGGCCAGCAATGACCTACATAGTCATTTCCATTGTGATCCTTGACTGCTACATTTTCATTAATTACCCTGTCACTGATTTCATAATCTTTCTTTAAATGAGGATCGATTAGTACGACAAGATTTCTACCCAACTTTTTTAATTTGGATAACAGCCTTTTTGGATTGGGAAAGGAGTGCTGCTTCCAAGTAAAATATTTTTTGTCGTTCGTATACTCCAAGTCCAACCAAATAAAATCGTAAGGAATCATATGAGCATCCATCTGAGAGTCCACTGTGAGAACGTCCATCTCATCATTATAATTCCATCTACATTGATGGTACCCTATAGAGGAAATGGGCGGTAAAAAGGGTCTACCAGTCAAATCGGTAAATTTGTCAATGATAGTTGGAATATCTGGCCCCAGGGACATGACTACATCTATGACACCATTTTCGGAGATCCAATGAGTCATCGTTTTATTTTTACTGGTGTCATACTTTATGTCTACCCAAGTGTCAGCTGCATTGACCCAAAAGATAGATGTGGACGAAGATGAAAACATGAATGGGATCGAACCGTACATTGGTTGGCTGGTACCGATGTTGTACTCAAAGACATCAACGTTGAAAAGCCTGTAGGGTTCCTTTCCACCTGAAGTGTCCATCAGCCTTAGCGACGTCGCATGTTCCGGTATACCGTAGACATTAGTAGAACCCATGAAAGAGAAATCTAGCGCAACCGATTCAGGCCCCAAAGGCATAGAGTCATGCTTTGAATACAAGAAATTGTCCTTAAACATGTTGAAAGTTGTTTCTTCTGGCAGCACGTGTGCGAAGTTTTCCTGCTTAGTTCTATGATGTTCAATGTTCAGGAAATTTTGCTCGTTTACAATAAGTTTCAGCGCATTTTGCCAGTAAACTTTCAATTGAAAAGGTTCAGCAAAGATTTCTACGGATACATCACCGTTTCGAAGATGAAATGTGTCTGCAGTGGAGTTTGAAAGTGACAAAAATGAAGATATTTTCGACCAGAATGAGTTCACAGTTTGTTTTTGCTTAAGGAAGTGGAATTGTGGAATACTGGTCCTGTTCGCCTCCTCTTGAAATTTCTTGTCGAATGCGTACTTCCAGGTCTCATTGAACCGTTGTGAAGAGATCAACAAACCGCTGCTGTTGGTTGGCATTCTCTCTTTCTCATTTATAGTGAACCTTACTGAGTGATCCTGTAAAAAAGAGAGAGAGAATGGGAACTGAACGGCTATATCATCGCCCTCCAATCTTGGTATAGTTTTAATTATGGTAGCATGAAGCACATTCTCTAAAGGATCGTGTGCAATAGACTCGGCGTCCACTTTGTAATAGCAGTGATGAGATTTGGCAATATTTTCTGCATAAACCCTGTTTCTATGGCAAAACCCAGATTGCGCACACTTCTTTAATAGATAGTCGGTAAACGCATGCGAAAAAGCGGTAAAGAAGACCAATTGGCATACGAGCCATTTCAAAAGGACCATGTTGCATACGGTTGATTCGAGACCGCTATTTTAAGATACGCAGAGCAATCAAATAACTCCAAGCAACATGTTCATTGAGTTATAGCTCTCAAGTGCCGTAGTGAGAAAATGTCGTGGTCCGGGTAAAACAAATTAAGGGTACTTGAAATGAAAAAAGAATGATAGTAGACAGAAAAGCTATTATATTATAGAAACTTATCACTTGACCGATGAAGAGGAAAGCACGTTTCCTTACAAATAAATCAGCAGTAATAGTTATAAAAATATATGTATATAAAGTGTGTGAGTGTGTGAGTGTGTGAAAGGATGTTATTAAATAGTATGTTATTATTTCTTGTCGTATCTGGAGTAGTATTTCTTTGAAATTATACCGTCCAGCGTCAAAAGACCCAGAGCGCCGGCGGTTGTTGCTAAGACTGTAGAGTTAGGTTTCCCCTTCAAGAATCTGGCGTTGTGGTTCGCATACCCGTTACATAAATAACATACCACTGAAGAATGCAGCAACAAGTTGACCAAGACAACGGGATTCTGAAGTTCTAAAAAGCATACTTTGGCAAAGTCTTGCGTCTTACTGACAAAAGCTTGGAGGTAGCCGCAAGCGACTGCTGATGCACTATTTAACCGTGCCTTCAGATATTCGATAGCGCATTCCTTCTTATTGTTGTGGTGGTGACCGTCTTCAGAGTCAGAATTTGGGCTAGCGTTACTGTCGTGTTTAGCACTGGGGAAAAGAAAGATGGTCATAGATGATATACGTTAGTCAAAAGAGAACCGGGAGAAAAGATTAGGCGATACGTTTCAGATATTAGTGTACATACGTTGCAGACATATTATGAGATGCTGGAGGTAGATGTTATGTTTCTAATTGTTGGAATAGGGTTACGTCGGCGGTTTCGGTTGAAGTGGGCACATTGATCGACACTTTATATACGCAGGGACGATTAACGGGAGAGGAGGTAGCGGCGGCGTCATTGGCCGCTGGCCCGGGGTAGTAGGGCAGGGAAAGGGGACGGTGAAAAAATAAAACGTAAGTGGGACAGCAGAGATTTGAGGAGTTGAGGCAAGAACAGAGGAGAGAACGAGAAAGCGGATAAGCAACAAAGGAAAAGGAAACAAGTAAAAAAAAAAAAAGAGACTAGCATGAGAAACGAATTATACCAGTTATGGTGTGTGGCGAGTGCAGCAAGAGGGGTAGCCAAGAGCTCATTCGTAAGGGCCAATTCGGCCATGTGTGAGTACGTGCGCACGTCCAACGTCTTGAGTCGCTGGACTCGGGACAGGCAATGGGAAGCAGCTAAGGCCCTATCACAACGGGTCAAGAAAGAGTATGCCGCCAATTAGTGCACACACATACATATATTTTATATACTTACATATTTGGTTGCGTGGTATATAGAATCTCTCCTTTCGCTTCATGAATGAACTCATTCATGCGAAGTCAAAGGAAAAAAAAAATAAAAAAATAAAAGAGCGAACGGGAAGACGAGAGAAACATCAAGCGACCAAAGTAAAAGTCAAGAACGACTCCACAAGTGCGAGGGTCGCGACGTCTCTAACTTTAAAAACAGGCGTCAACCATCAAGTCCGTTTCTTGATGCCGCCGGCATTCTTCAAATCCCTCCAAAAAAAACGCCTCTATGACATAGGCGGTTAATAAAACTGGCCTTGAAACAACAGATGCAGTCATGGCTCTTCTCTTTTCCCAGCAAACGCCTTCCATTGCCTCCTTTTTTTCTCTTCCAGAACTCTCTCAGCAGTATTCTCACAAACACATCTCCTCCCCTTTAGCAAACCTCCATTTATATCCTGCGAGAAGAGCTCCTTCTCCTCAATGAGAAAATAAGCACAAAATAAACTGGGAAAAAAAATATAGTAAAAGACGCCAGCACGTTAACAATGGAACACTCTTATTGTAGACCAACCCCACCCTACACCCCCTCAAACCGAGGACACTTCAAAAGGAAAATCAACAACTTTGGCCGATACTTGGGGGATAAGCAAGCTTATCCTATTACATCAAAAAAAGAATCGTAAGACACCTTTCCTTGCAAACCAAAAATCATAACAAAGTCGAAAAACTTCCTCTTGCAGCGCCACCAGAAAAAGAAGACGAGCGAAGAAATCAACAATAAGAGCGCCCCATCCGCACTAGCACCCCATACCATAAATATTATCTCCCAACCTACTATAGCACCATTTCTTCCCATCGATAAAGAAAAACCAAATCCCGCGTTGGACATAAACGGCTCGGAAAGACAGGGAAGAGTATGAAGCAAAAAGCCAAACTAAGGGAGAAACAGAAAGCTAAAAAAAAGAAAATAGAAAACAACCAGAAGAAAACAAAAACAATAACCTTGAGCAACCGTCGTCTCAAAAACCAATTTCGAAAAACCATCATAAAAACGCCTTATGAAGAAACCATGAGCGAAGAAAAATAGCAGCAAAAAGTAGTGAGACCTGACATTAGCGGAAAACAACTTGCTTAAAAAGTCTCTTCCCGTCCATTTTATTATTTTGGGTGCCAAAAAATGTGTATTGTAACAAATTAAAAGGTAATGAGCCTCATTGAGGTCATTTCAGTTGTTACACTGAAAAGAACAGATACTACACTTGATCTAAGCCAAAAGGCAAAGAGATTCGTGGGGATTTAAAAAAAAAACAAGTAGAAACAAAATGAATAAATCTGATAACAAGTAAAGTACTCATCGATGAAAAAATGAATGTAGAGCCCTTTTTATATGTTTTCACCGAGTGGCCCATCGGAAACGGCAAAAAAAAAAAAAGAAAGAAAAAAGAAAAGAAACATAGAGCGTTGCTAGGTTTTTTTTGCCACCCACACCCATACACCCCATTACTTTGTCTGCAGCATCGTTATACACGTAGTGAAAGTGTGCAGGCCTCGGCGGTTAAAAAAATTTGAGCAGAAAAGCATGTTATTTAATACATGTAATATTTGTCTATGAAGCTTCGCTATCCTGCTGCAACTGCTGAGCAAGTTGTTGCCGGCGCAATTCTTTGTATCTCTCGTCCTCTGCAGACCCGACCCGCTGCAGAAATTCTTGCCGGGCCAAGAACCCATCCTTGTTGTGCAGCACCAATTCGTCGTTAAGTCCAGCACGGTCTACATAACTAGCCCAGTCCAGCTGAGATTTTTCTAATGTCGTTAGCTTGGGTCGTAGCCCGCCAGAAATGATCTGCTCCAACAATGGAGGCCTTTTCAGTGGCCGTCGCAAGTGTTGCCGGCTTTCATTGGACTTGGTCCTAACTGCTTTTTCCAGTTGAACAGGAGCAGCAGGCGCCTGCTGCTTAAATTTCAAACTGTTTAGATATTCTTGACCCTCCGCACTGCTGCGTGAAACCCATTTTTTCTCATGGACAGTTTCACCAGCAAACTTGTAGTTTCTTTCGATGAGGATTTTGTCCTCCTGTTGCGCGGCCGTTGTCGACCTAGCCTCCTTGGAACCGTCGAGAACAGAGCCGACTTTCCCTGAACTGCTCAAAAGACGGTTCTTACTAGCTTCCTGTAGCTCCTCCCAGATGCTGTTTACTTTTGCAGGGATCGATTCAACAGTTAACGATTCATACTTATGTGTTTTCGCATATTCTTCCTCAGCTTGCCGAGCTCTTCTAGTCTTGATCAGTCCGCCGCTCTCGCTCTCTATACGCGAATAGTCCACTTTATTTCTACCCTTATCTCTGTTCACACCGTCATCATAGTCGTCACCGCCATCGCTGGCATCACTATCGTCGCTACCACCACCTAATTTATCTTTTTCAGGCTGGAAGTCCTCGTCCTCCTCTTCTATGTAGCCGTCCTCGTCCTCGTCCTCCTTTTCGTTTGGTATAATCTTTGTCTCTACTTCTGGCATTTATAGGCTAGTGGGTTTTCTTTCTTGAAACAATATTATTCCAGTTTACGCCTTTTCGTCTTTTTTCTTACTTGTCGATTAATCCTATTCATCATCTTTAAACTTCGCTCTTTAATTCACTTTTTTTTGTCTTTCCCCGATATGGTACTTACACGAAATATCATGATACAAAAGAAAACACGTACATACTCGTCAAACGATAAATACGCACCTAGTCGTTAGCCGCATAAGTAACCTTTTTCATATTCAAACTTATCCATAGCCACATCCACTCTAACAATTTTAATCGTCCAGCGCGGCATTAAATAATCTTTCTGTAATACTCTTTAGCTCAATTATGTCCACAGAGACTACAAAACCATCAATCACTACTACACCAACTACTGTACTCGTTTCTCCCAACACGCTCAAAAGGAAAAAGGGTGAAGACACCAGCGAGGAACAACTGGAAGCAGAAATCAAACGCGTGGCCCTGAAGGATGCAGACAGCCACTCTGACAACGACCACGATTCCCCCGACAATGTTCCCTCTGATGTACATTTACGAATGCTGTGCTTAGTCAAACACGCTTCACTGATAGTAGGACACAAGGGCGCCACTATATCTAGAATAAAATCCGAAACCTCTGCTAGAATAAACATATCAAATAATATCAGAGGTGTTCCTGAAAGAATTGTTTACGTGAGGGGTACTTGCGATGATGTAGCCAAGGCATACGGCATGATAGTAAGAGCGCTGCTTGAAGAACATGGTAACGAAGATAACGGGGAAGACATTGAGATTTCTATCAACCTATTGATCCCTCATCATCTTATGGGATGTATAATTGGCAAACGTGGGTCTCGGTTAAGAGAAATTGAGGATTTGAGTGCAGCAAAATTATTCGCGTCCCCGAATCAATTGCTGCTTTCTAACGATAGAATTTTAACCATTAACGGGGTTCCGGATGCTATCCATATTGCTACTTTCTACATTAGTCAAACATTGCTAAACTTTCAGATGGAATCTCCGCAGAAAAATGTGAAAAGGTCCATATACTATCAGCCAACTCAGTTTAACTCAGTATTAATAGACCATAGCCAACCGAACACCATTTTCCATCAAAGAAACCACCAATATCATCCAAGCGATAAACTACTTTCATACAAACCCAACAAAAATTTACCAATATCATCTACTTTGTTGAGTATGGCCACACCGCAGTATACTACTGCTAGCGTTGCAAACGCAACGGCCTTTCAACCGAACTTCGTTATCCCTAATGTGACAGTCTTAGACGGCCCTGTTATCAGTCCGGCACCCGGCAACCATTTATTAATGAACTTTGTACAACAAGAGATATTCATAGATGAGAAATTTGTCGGAAATGTCATTGGCAAAGATGGCAAGCACATAAATTCGGTCAAGGAATCCACAGGTTGTTCAATTATTATACAAGATCCTGTAGAAGGCTCTTCGGAGAGAAGACTTACCATAAGAGGTACGTTCATGGCGTCCCAAGCTGCTATTATGTTGATTAGCAATAAAATTGAAATTGATAGATCAAATGCTGAACGTAAAAGAAGGTCGCCCCTCTAAATATACTGCTAGTCAATAAAAACACATAGAAAATAAAAATACAGAAACTACAAAAGGCAAAAAAAATAAAAGAAAAGGTAATAAATTGAATGAATGTAGATATATAAATATCAATAGAAATACGTACGCGGAATTATTTCTCTTTGTAACAAATTGATCAAAAGCTTTGTATTTTTTTTTTTTTTAGCTCGGCTGCGCGCTATTACAGTAATTACATGTAAATAAACTATTCCAAAGAATACAAAAGAAGAGCTTACAGTAGCCAGTCAAAGTCGCTGTGAAACATACACGGCGTTGTAGTCACAGTATGGAACACAATCTTTCACCTTTACAGCAAGAAGTATTGGACAAATACAAACAGCTTTCTTTAGATCTAAAAGCTCTGGATGAAACTATAAAAGAACTAAACTATTCGCAACACAGGCAACAGCATTCACAGCAAGAAACTGTATCGCCAGATGAGATACTACAGGAGATGAGGGACATAGAGGTCAAAATTGGTTTAGTTGGGACACTGCTAAAAGGTAGCGTGTACTCGCTTATCTTGCAAAGAAAGCAAGAACAGGAGTCTTTGGGTAGCAATTCTAAATAATGGTTTGGTGCAAGAAATTGATTCTGATGCTTTATTTTTTACGGTACACTACATTGTGCTGTGAGTTGTAATAATATAGTCTGTATATGCCAAGTGAAGAAAAAAACAATACAAACTCAAGGTGTATTATGAGGTAGGGAATACACATAACAATATATATATATACGTATGTATATTTAAATTGTATAAATGACGATCTTACCGTCTAACCCACAGGAAGAGACTTGTGTGATTTGGCCGTTGGATTCCGCAAAAGGTCTTAATTCCACAATGGCGTTTTCATGTGCACTTTCTTGGACATCTGTGCTAACTTTACCTTTCAAGTCTAATTCTTTAAACTTTCTCAATGCGGAAATACCGAAAGTTGAACTTTCATCATTATTACCACTCAGCTCGTCTGTATTACCAGATGCAGTTAAGGCAGAAGACTTGTTATTGTCTGATTTGTCTAGATTCTTCGCAAATTTCCAGCCTTCAGAGGCTTCGCTGAACAATACCGGATGACAAGAGTATCCTCCACAAACAATCTCGTGGTCGTTTATCCATACTAAGGACCTGTAAGGTAAACCTTCCGGAGCATTGACAGATTGCACTGGAGATTGGTAATCGACAACATTCAAAGTACCATCATGCGCTACATAAGCAATTCTTTCCATCTGACTTCTCCATTCCACATCATGGATATAAGAACCCTGATACCACTCCCTGATTAAACAACCAAAAGGGAATTTCTGGCCCCAGGGTGATCCGGCGACGGATTCCTTGGAATCCAAACCCTTGATAAACCCGCTGAACACACGCATAAACCCATCAGTACCACCAGCAGCTAATAGGACTCCATTTGCATGCCAAGACAGGCAATTGATGGTAGATTTGATGGGTTTCTTGATGTGCTTGGATACCCACCAATTATTCTCGTGTTCGTAATAACAAACAGCGATGATTCTAGCACTGGACCCAACAGCAAACTTATAACCATTTGGTGCCCATGTAACTGAAGTAGCTGCTCTGTTAATACGAAGAAGTACTAACGTGGGCTTGTATGTCCCATCACTCAATGGCTCCCAAACGTAAGCATTACGGTCTTGGGAGCAAGTCACAATACGACCATGTATGGAAATGTCCACAGCAGTAATGGTTTTATCATGATCTTTCAACGTTGCGAATAAAACGGGAGGTGTGTTGTTTGAAACTCTATAGACAAGACAATCTGTTTCGCATGTAACGGCTAAAATAGATTTATCTTGAGAAAAGCAATGAGAGTAGATTGGCGCTTTGACCAGCTTGTAGACGGCAACAACGGACTTGTCTTTAGAATTGGAAAATGACATTAGGAGACTCTCAACTAATATACGTTTACTTCGGCTTATTTTTCCTATTTTTCTTTGTTTCTAATCTGGAAGCTTTCTCGATCAAGATTGCTCTTATTTGACCCTTTTTCATTATAGGCAAGGCGCGGGCGGGTGACAAGAAGATTTTGATAATTGTGCAACTGATAACGTAGGATTCATTATCAACATTGTTGTTAAAGAGTAACAAGGAAATCTAAGAAATGGTTGTGCTTGTTGTCGAAGAAGTGATAGAGACAGTGTTTTTGCCAGCCAATTCTCTTTAAGAATAGGCCTTTCTTGTAGGATTAATGGTTAGTAGGTTTTATCAGATTCCAGGTACGCATCGGCCATCGTCGGCAATATCTTCTTCAAATGAATCTTCTTCACTGTTGTCTGCAAGGAGAATAAGTCAAACATATTTCAATTATCAGGCGACCCCTGAATGCCAAAAAGTTTCCTCTAAGTATGATCCTGATAACCCAAACAAAGATAAGTTGGGAACATACGATGGGGTATTTGTGCCTACTGCTTTAAACGTATTGTCTATCCTTATGTTTCTTCGTTTTGGCTTCATTTTGGGTCAGTTAGGTATTATATGCACCATCGGTCTTCTGCTATTGAGTTACACTATTAATCTTCTCACCACGTTAAGTATATCTGCTATATCTACAAACGGGACTGTTAGGGGCGGGGGTGCTTATTATATGATTTCAAGAAGTTTAGGACCTGAATTTGGTGGATCCATTGGGCTTGTCTTTTTCTTAGGGCAGGTGTTCAATGCAGGTATGAACGCAGTGGGTATTATCGAACCTTTACTCTATAACTTGGGTTATTCTGCTCAAGGCGAGCCACCTGCAGCTTTGGGAGAGCTACTACCAAGAGGGCATTGGCACGAATTTACATATGCCACGGTCATTCTTTTCTTATGTTTTTCTGTGGCTTTTGTTGGCTCGCAAACAGTGTCAAGAGCAGGGAATATTCTTTTTTTGGTACTGGCAGCTTCTATATTTTCCATTCCACTTTCTGCATTGATAAGATCGCCATTCACTGAAGGCGGTATCAGTTATACAGGTCCTTCATGGCAAACTTTTCATGATAACCTGCTCCCTCACTTAACAAAAGGTGCAGCAGGTTCGTTACTCAAAGGTAAGGAAACATTCAATGATTTATTTGGCGTTTTTTTTCCTGCTACAGCTGGTATATTCGCGGGCGCAGGAATGTCAAGTGAATTGAGAAAGCCCTCTAAATCAATTCCTAAGGGTACCTTATGGGGTTTACTTTTCACTTTTATCTGTTATGCCGTTGTTGTCTTCTCCATGGGTTGTTCCATTCCCAGAAGATCGTTATATGATGAAGTACAAATTATACAGACGATCAGTTCCGTTCAGTGGGTTATATTCATGGGTGAAATGGCTACTTCTCTTTTCTCCATCATAGTGGGGATGCTCGGTGCTGCTTATGTATTAGAAGCAATTGCAAAGGATAACATTATTCCTGGTTTGGAGATTTTTGCTCATTCACCGTTATATTCATTGATTTTTACTTGGATTCTAACACAGCTATGTTTGTTTTCAGACGTCAATAAAATCGCCACATTTATCACAATGACATTCTTAATGACGTTTGTGGTCATGAATTTGGCGTGCTTCCTATTAGGTATTTCCTCTGCTCCCAATTTCAGGCCCTCTTTCAAATACTTTAACAGGTATACTACAGCAATTGGCGCATTACTTTCTGTTGTTGCGATGTTAATAGTTGATGGCATCTCAGCGTCTGTCTTGTTTTTGGCTATGATTTTGCTATTTTTATTCATTCATTATTTTTCACCACCGAAGTCTTGGGGTGATGTGTCTCAAAGTTTAATATATCATCAAGTGAGAAAGTATTTGCTTCGCCTACGTCAAGACAATATTAAATACTGGAGGCCTCAAATATTGCTGTTTGTAGATAATCCAAGGACGAGCTGGAACTTAATAAGGTTTTGCAATCATTTGAAAAAAGGTGGTTTGTATATTTTAGGCCATGTTGCAGTAACTGCGGATTTTCCGAAGCAACTAAATGAATTAAAAACTCAGCAGAAAGCTTGGATGAAGATCAGAGACATGGCAGCAATAAAGGCTTTTGTCCAAGTTGGGACTGGTCCCTCCCTTATATGGGGAATTAGGAATGTTTTTATTGGTTCCGGGCTTGGAGGTATGAAACCAAACATTACTGTTGTCGGTTTTTTTGACCTCGAAAGTTATAGAAAGCACATCCCACAAAGTCGCAGCCAAAATAACCTTCAGAAACAGGTGGAAATAAAAGCTACAGTGCCACGTAGTACATGCTCTGATGTCAAAATCAATGTTCCATTGCCTACGGATGAGTGTAAAAATGAAACCAAAGTTAATGTACAACAATGGGTTCAAATTGTAGAAGATCTATCACTGATGCAATCCAATATTGCCATAGCGCATGGATTCAAAAATTTAGAGATACCGAACAAAAGGGACAGCTGCTTTCCAAAAAAAACTATAGATCTTTATCCCATCCAAATGTGCGGAAAAGTTGAGGCAAAGGGTGACCAGCCTGCGGCTATCACTACTAACTTTGATACGTATACACTGATTCTACAATTAGCTGCCATTTTGGTTACTGTTCCTGAATGGAAGCGCACACATTCGCTTCGAGTTATTTTATTTGTGGAACAAGAATATCATAGAACGAACGAAACTCAACGAATGAAAAAGCTATTACAGGTTCTAAGAATTGACGCAGAGGTTTTGGTAGTATCTTTAGATCAATTCAGAGTATACAACACAATTGTCAAGGGAGACCCAATCGTGTTTGATTATGTCAACTCGAAATTGGCCGATAATGAATGGTGGAAAGATTTGGTTGAAGCTCGTGATACATTAAAACCGAAGCGGAGGTTTTCCACTATTGAACCTCAAACGATAGCAAAGCAATTTACACAATCAAGAAAATATACGTCTGGGGTTCAGAAATTGGGTGTCTCATTTACAATGAATACGAGAATGCCAACTAACCGCATTGATACCCCATGCGAGAGTGAGGACTCCGATTTGGATACAGATCTTACGTCAATTCGTGATGCCTTCTCGGCATCGACTAATATTTCAGTAGGTAAGGACTTAACGACCAAATCGAAGACCGGTTCCGACAGAACAAATTTACTCGTAAAGAATTTACAAAGCGATGTGTCAACACAGTCGTTAAGACCCGTTTTCTCGAGTAATACTTTGCCGAGGACGAGAGTCGTGGAAGATGGCACGGGTGAACAGCCGACACTGATCCCAATTGCCGAACCTGACCTTTCGAATGGGAACGGTACTGGGAGCGGTATTGGCAACGGCAACAAATTAAAGAAACCGGTTCTTCCCGAATTATCACCTTGTTGTTCAAAAGATAGTTTAGTCACAGCGATGCAAAATTTAGGTTTCAATGATCTTCCCAGCACTGCTCAACATTTGGTTCTGAATGATGTGATGACACAAATGTCAAAGAGTTCGGATTTAATTTTTTCAACCTTGCCAGTTCCAGCTCTTGGAACACATGAAGATCACGATGCAAGTTTACAATATGTCGAGGACTTGGATATTTGGTTGGAGGGCTTACCTCCATGCATGTTAATCAATTCGCAAACCATGACAGTAACTACTGCATTATAGAATAACACATATATCGTTATGCATTTCCCCAGAACTTATTTACTACATATAGAAGTCTTGTAATACGGCCGAAATACAGATGCTTTATAGTAGGGTTATTGTTTCTATTCATTTTTATTTCAGTTGGGCTTTACGCTTTCCGGTTCGATATACTGTTTTACCTTACGGAATGCAAACATGGTATAGAAATATGATGCCGCTTCCTTTTCATCCCCTTCAACACCATATCTACCATCAGATCTTTGTAAACCTTCCCTCATTTTAGGCGAAAACCTCTCAATCCATTTGGGAATTTCTTGGACAAAAAATTTATTAAAAGGCATTTGCGATACTAGTTCCAAACCGTATTCATCAGCCAAACTTCTTAAGGTTTCGAATGGCACAACATATTCAGGAACATTATCTATAGCATCTTCTAGCCAATAAGTATACATTTGACCATAAGGCGATGTGAACTCATAATCATTCTTTTGGTATGAATTATTCTCAAATGTCACTTTATAAATGGAGTTTCCCCAAGATGGCTTTTCCACTTCTTTGGGAAATTTATTCAGTTTATAACGAATGAATTCTGAATCTGGTATCGTGCCAAAAAAGTGACCACCAATTTTGAGTGATTTGGCGACATTCAGTAAAGCTCTCCTTGCTTTTTCTTCGGTCTCAAAAGCATAATGCAAGCAAAATTGCGTCGAAACGATATCACACGGAAATCTACAGTCTGGGAAGGGCTCTACTGCAACACCTAATGATTCGCCAAAGCAATCCCCAGTAATTAGCACAACTTGGTAGTCCAAATTTCTCATGGACCGGTATCTCTTATGAGCTTCTTGGATAGAGGCATTGGAAATGTCAATACCAATAAACTGTGAAATACCTGCAGCACCATATTTTCTTAAATCACCACCTTTGCCACATCCGAGTTCTAAAACGACATCTCCAGGTTTTGTATATTTGTCAATTAACATATACTTAATCGCATTGTTAAAATTACGAAGCTTAATAATAGGCGATAGATTCCTCTTAGCGCGATTGGCGATTATTGTACGTTCATTATAGTGCTCTCGGACAATCTGGTCAACATTTATGGATCTATTTGCAGTCATCTCTATTTCATGTCTCTTTAGTTGCTCTTCTCTCAATTTTTGAGCACGCTGTTTGCGTAATCTTTCCTCTTGATCATACCTTTCATGTCTTCTCTTTTGGATTTTAAACCCGGATTCTGCCTCAATGGGTAGATCAGACACCTTAGAAGTAAGGATAGAGCTGCTTTGCAAAACTGGTAATGATCCATTACCATCACCAGGCGCATTGGCAGTAACTTTGGAGTCTTTTTTTGAGACTGTGGACGATTCATCACCAGTAATTGAGCCGTACTGACGGTCATAGTCTTCTTGTGACATCCATATTGGCTTCTCTGGTTTGGTTGACATTCTACTTTTCTAAGACGGATAATGGACGACTCCACGTTGTAGTAGTTGTCACATTAATCGGAAAAGTGTCTCACATGTAAAGGATTAAAATAAGAAATCTTCTAATTTATGTTGAAATATCTTGATTTACCATTACCCGGATTAGATGAAACTAATTAAAGTCATTTAGAGCAATGGACCAAACTAAAGGTATTAGAGTTCTTTCTAATATAATACAGCGCCAAATAATTCGAGAAGGGAAATCATAACGCTGTTGCCTTGGGTTTATTTGAGGTATGGAAACTATTGATTCGAAGCAAAATATTAATAGGGAGTCTTTATTGGAGGAAAGGAGGAAAAAACTAGCAAAATGGAAACAAAAAAAAGCACAATTTGATGCTCAGAAAGAGCATCAAACTTCACGCAATGACATTGTTACTAACAGTTTAGAAGGTAAGCAGACTACTGAAAAGTTTACGGAAAGACAGGAACGTGTAAAAGAAGAGCTTCGGAAGAGAAAAAATGAATTTAGGAAATCTGACGAACCTGTATCGGTTAAGCCTTCGAAGAAAAAGTCGAAGAGAAGTAAGGTAAAGAAGAAAATATCCTTCGACTTCAGTGATGACGATGATTCTGAAATAGGAGTTTCTTTTAGATCGAAGGAGCACATTCAAAAAGCTCCAGAGCATGATAATGAAAAAGATCCACTGGATGAGTTTATGACGTCATTGAAGGAGGAGAAAATGAGTAATAGTAAAGGCATGTACGACAGAGGCGACATTCTTGATGTAGAGGATCAATTGTTTGAACTTGGAGGAACCGACGATGAGGATGTTGAAGATAATACGGATAATTCTAATATAGCGAAAATTGCTAAACTCAAAGCAAAAAAACGTGTAAAGCAAATTTATTACTCTCCAGAAGAGCTTGAGCCGTTCCAAAAAAATTTTTATATAGAATCTGAAACAGTTTCCTCGATGTCAGAGATGGAAGTTGAGGAGCTTAGACTTAGTCTGGATAATATCAAAATAAAGGGAACAGGTTGCCCCAAACCAGTCACAAAGTGGTCTCAACTGGGACTATCAACGGACACCATGGTTTTAATTACAGAAAAGTTGCACTTTGGCTCCTTAACGCCTATTCAATCCCAGGCTCTTCCCGCTATTATGTCAGGTCGTGATGTTATAGGAATATCAAAAACTGGCTCCGGCAAGACCATCTCCTATCTTTTACCATTGCTAAGACAAGTAAAAGCTCAACGGCCATTATCAAAACATGAAACAGGGCCCATGGGTTTAATTCTGGCTCCAACTAGAGAGCTAGCTTTACAAATACATGAAGAAGTTACTAAATTCACAGAAGCAGATACATCCATTAGATCAGTATGCTGTACAGGAGGTTCTGAAATGAAAAAGCAGATTACTGATCTTAAAAGAGGCACTGAGATTGTTGTTGCCACACCGGGACGATTTATTGATATATTAACACTAAATGATGGGAAATTACTTAGTACTAAAAGAATAACGTTCGTAGTAATGGATGAGGCAGACAGGCTGTTCGATTTAGGTTTTGAACCTCAAATAACGCAAATCATGAAAACTGTTCGACCGGATAAACAGTGTGTTCTATTTAGTGCAACTTTTCCGAACAAACTACGCAGTTTTGCCGTAAGAGTTTTGCATTCCCCAATATCTATTACGATTAATTCAAAGGGAATGGTTAATGAAAACGTAAAACAAAAGTTTAGAATATGCCATTCAGAAGATGAAAAATTTGACAATCTGGTGCAGCTTATCCATGAGCGCAGTGAATTTTTTGACGAGGTTCAAAGTGAAAATGACGGACAGTCAAGCGATGTTGAAGAAGTTGATGCTAAAGCCATTATATTTGTATCAAGTCAGAATATTTGCGACTTCATTTCAAAAAAGCTGTTAAATGCTGGAATTGTGACCTGTGCTATTCATGCAGGTAAGCCATATCAAGAAAGGCTTATGAACTTAGAAAAGTTCAAACGAGAAAAGAACAGTATTCTTCTCTGTACAGAGGTTCTCTCAAGAGGTTTAAATGTTCCCGAAGTGTCGTTGGTTATTATCTATAACGCCGTCAAAACTTTCGCGCAATATGTTCATACTACTGGAAGAACTGCCAGAGGTAGTCGCTCCGGTACTGCTATTACTCTTCTATTGCATGATGAACTGTCAGGTGCTTATATCTTGAGCAAGGCAATGCGCGATGAAGAAATAAAAGCTTTAGACCCTCTGCAAGCAAAAGAACTTCAGGAAATGAGTGCCAAGTTTGAATCCGGTATGAAAAAGGGTAAGTTTAGGTTGTCGAAAGGGTTCGGCGGCAAAGGACTGGAAAATATCAAAAGTAAAAGAGAGGAAGCTCAAAATAAAGATTTGGAGCTCAAAAAGAATGATAAGAGGAGCGATGACTTGGAAAAGAAAATCAGCAATCCACGCGAAGGGCATGACAGTGTGTCTGAGTCTTCTGCGCTTATTCCGAGACTCAATTATGAACTATTCAAAGAGTCTACAGACGGGTCGATCATCTTTTACGCCAAGGTTTATATTAATGATTTACCCCAGATTGTAAGATGGGAGGCTACAAAGAATACAACCTTATTATTTATCAAGCATGAAACCGGATGTAGTATTACTAACAAGGGTAAATTTTACCCTGAAGGGAAGGAACCAAAGAATGAAAACGATGAGCCTAAACTATACTTATTGATCGAAGGCCAAGATGAGAAAGACATACAATTAAGTATAGAATTGCTGGAGCAAAAAGTTAAAGAGGGGGTCGTAAAGGCTGCAAGCTTGTCTTTGAAGAGTACTAAATACTAGTTTTTAGAATTTAACTCACTCGTGGTGCTATATACTTTCGTAGTTAGTTCTGAAATTTTTAGGGTGGTAATTTAAAGCATATTCAATCATAATAAAAAAAAAAAAAGAGAATTATTAGGAAAAATAAAAACAAAATAATATATAATATATGATGTAGAAAAAAATCTTGAAATTTTTATCGATTCGAATAAAATGGAATTTAAAAAAGTGGGAAAGAAACAATGAGAATTCATAGGATATAATGAAAGGTAAATGCTTTAAAAAAAAATTAAGAGGGGAAAATAAAAGTAGAAAAGCAAATAAAAACAAAACATGGAATAAAAGTAACTTCAAAAAAATTTATCAAGAAAATGGTAGGCTTGAAGAATATAATAATAGTTTTTTAGTTGATTTGAGATGTGATATGACAAATAAAAAATAATGAAATAACGATAAAAATAAGGAAGGGAAAAACTGACAATCGAATAATAATATTAATAATGGTAAGTTTATCACATCAATTCATAGGGAATATAAATTTGAAATTGTTACTCTTCTTTCTTTTTTTGTTCTGTAGAGAAAGAAGGTGAAAAGTGAAGGATATTAACTTTAAACACACGTTGGCTTCAAATTATGTAATTCAGGAATAGGAATATCGTTAACGATTAAAGTTTGGAATTGGTTCAAAACTTCTTGCAAAACGGAATATTTGACAGCGGTCCCTGTTGTTAATCTGGCTAGTTGTCTGGAATCACGGCAATATGGAGAGTAACGTTTAACAATTTTCAAATACAAAACCATTCTGCCGTCAACTGGTATGGAAGAAGAAGCAGCCTCCGCAGCAAATTCATCAAATGCACCAGAAGCAGTTGCTGCTTGCAATGCTGGATGAGAGTAGAAGTCCATTGGATTTTGAGGATTGTTGAACAAATGCTCTGGTGCTGGAGTATCCATTGGAGTTAAGGATGGCGAAGGAGTTGCGGTTCTGCTTATTTGAGTGCTGTTCATGTTACTTTTCTTGGAATCTCTATCATTTTGGGTCCATGTTACAGTAGCATCTCTTAAGGCCGCCCAATCTGCGTTGGCAATAAATCTTTGACCAATTTCATCTGATTTGCGGATTAAATCCATCCATCTTTGGAGAATTTCTGCATTCGAAGCATCATCGACAGATCCCATAGACTTTAATAAGATTCTATAAGCGACTATTGTTTTTGGAATGTGGTACGCCTCGTAACTCTTATCGATGTATTCTAAAATACTGCGGTCATGCCAGACAGTGCATTTAGCCAAGATAATGTTAAAGAAAGGTTCATCTATATGCTTGATGTTGTTGTAAGTTTGAATAATATTTTGTAAAGTTTGAAAACCTTGCATCTTGTCCACAGCATAATTTTCAAAAAAAATGTCGAAAAAAGTGTCATTCAAAGATGAAGAAATACCGTGGTTGACGTTTCTACCATAATGTAAAGAAGACTTGTACCAGATTTGATAGATGTGGTTGAAATCACGGGTTTGGCTCCATATGTTTCTTAAAAAGGATTTCACGTAGGAAACTTGCAAGTCTATCTTGTATGGCATTTCATCATTTAAAGCCTTGTCAAAAAAGGTTTGAGCCACATTCAAGTCTTTACATTCACCAATGAAGGAAAGATGGGTTTCTATCAAATAACCGTATTTCATTTCGGTTGATTCTTGGCATAATTTTTGGAATAATTTGAGAGCCATGTCATTTTCACTAGCAGATAAAGAGGCTCTGATCATCCCAACTGAAAGATTTGGATGGAAGTAATTAATCATCGATGAAGACTTTTCATATAGAGCTTGAATTTCTGGATAAGAGACACCATTGTCGTATAAGATGGGTAATATAACACCGACAACTCTTGGATTCAGAAAAATATTAGATGTGTAGGTATTTTGCCCATTGATTGCAGCTTTCCATATGTCGACAGCTTCCTCAAACAACAAAAGCTCCTTAAACGCAGTTATCAAATGCATAGCACCGTATTCGTTCAGTTCGACCTTGCCGTTTAGAACGTCTTCGGAGATCTCTCTCAAAGATTTGCAAAGATAGTTTGTCATTTCTTTGTGAAAGGATTGAGAGTCGTAATCAGGTTTCTTGTTCATTCTCGTCAACTGATTTCTATTAGCTCTCAACCCATTGTGAAGTAAATGTACAAGCTTGGAGACACGATCAGAATTTAATTCCGGTGTAGTGAGTAGATCATGATACAGCCCCATTGCTCTACCTATAGAATCCCAAAATAATGGATTAGCGTTAGAATTTGGATGTTCTGAATGGTGTTTCATGTTTTGACGCCTTGGAGTTTGTGACATATAAAGAGTCTGTGAAACGCAATCTTCGAAGGCACAAACCTTATGAAACCATGGGGAGTCTGGGCTAATTGAATTACCTTGATTGGAGTTATTATACTTGCTATGATTATGGTTATTTTGATGATGGTTACGATTGTTATTGTGGTGATGATTACGGTTATTGTTATGATGGTTGTTACTATTATTGCTGTTATTCTGAGCTAGATGATTGTTGTTGTTGGCTCCAATGTTGCCACCAAAGTGAGGAACAAAATGGTTGGCTGGGCTTACCTGATAAGTAGCGAGGGCTGGATTGTTAAAAGTAGCAGGCGTGTAAGGAATGGCATAGTTGTGTTCATGGTGCTCCATAGCGATTGTACCGTTAAATTTCATTGGATGAGTCAGCGAATTCTTTGTCGGATGTGGAACAAACTGGTTTGGGGGTTTGCCCTTCAGTACTTGTGTTTGCTGAGCTAAACGGATCATAGGATCAGATTTGCAAGATAGAAAAGCAATTAGAGTAAGAAATATCAAGCTAATCACACGTTTTTAAAACCTCGATCCAACTATAGAACGTACTGTATTCAAGAAAAAAAACTGAGAGAAGAATGAAAGGAAAAGGGTTTCTATAGATATAACCAATGCGATATGTAACTTCAGTGCTGAACGACAAAGTTTCTTTATTGCCTTATTTTGACTTTCTTCGAGATGTCCATGGCATAACTTGAGCAAGGTTGAAAAAATTTTCTTTTCTTTTTTTCTCCGAAAGAAACCCGTTTCTTTTGGTGCACACACAAAGCTCGTGCAGAGTGCTGTCCTCTGAGAAATTACCGCAGAATCAGAGGATCTATGAAATTGCCTCTCTTGTACGAGCAGTTCACTGCAGGCACTCGTCCCTTCACACGGAAAAACAATATGGGAAAAGTTGCCTGAAAGTTTAAGCTTTTTTACATATTATCAAGGCAAGAAAAGAAGAGAAATTTTTCGAGAAAATGAACAACGAAGCAAACAATATGAAGAGGACTGCTGCTATTTTTCCAGTTAGGTACCATGTGGCATGCTGTTTTTCCGCAGTTCGTTATGTAAGGTGGAAGGCGGTGGTGTGTGAGACATGCCCTGTGAGACATTGGAAACTCATGCGTACAGAAAGTGAAACTAGCTCAATTGGTTGAGTTTTTTGATGGTATACGCCTGATGTTTTTTTCGACAACAGGTGAGTGAAATAAAACGAAGAGCAAAAAAAGAAGAAGAAATTTAAGAAAAAAAAAAAAAAAAAGGGAAGAAAAACGGAGCTACCCAATATCGGAAGATTCGTAAAGGCCGCCATATACACAATAGGGGCCCTTCGTTATATGTGCTCGAGCCTCTGGATATCGACCAGAATGAGCAGACGCCTACGAAACTGGTCAAGGCTTCAAGTAAAATTGCTGGAATCTGTTAACACTTTTAAAAGAACACAGTTCTTGACTTACTTTTGGTCTATGCATAGGTATTATATAATACGAGGTAGTAAAATGAGAAAAAAAGAAAAAAAAAGTCAATTGAGTATGGGCATGAAGTTACCCAAGATCATGAGGGGCAAACCAGAGACATCTCTTTTTAATGTCCACATACAGCAACAATGAATTATCTTGCCCTTGATGGGGCTTAAGAGCCTGCAAACTTTCATCTTCTCAGATCCTCTGAAGTCCCTATATGCAACTTTAGAGAGCGTTTTGAAGTAATCGCGTACACTTTCATCGTCCATGATCTCTACGATAAAAGTCATCTTGTTTAGTAGCTCCTCTCTTGTCCATCCGCATAGAATTTCAAATTCCTCGTTGACATAAGAAATTTGACCATTTCTTCGCCAAATACATGTCGGGGTACCGATTTGTGCAATAAATTTTACATATTCTAATAGAGTTCTTTGGTAGCATTGCTCCATAAAAATCATGTCCTCCTCGGTTAAAGTTACAGAACACGCAATGAAAATGGGCCGGAATTCGGCAATGGACCGACACATCTTCACCAGATCCTGCTGGTTGAATCGATGCTTTAGGTACACCAAAAGATGGTGGAATCCAGGTGTATGCGAAAAGGGGGCATTTATGGAGGTGTATATTTCCATTGGAGTAGAATAACGTAATGAATGTTCCCATTCTACATTGCTCTTGATGTTGGCAGCGTCTGGTGAACAGCTTTCCAGGGATACAGAGACCAAATGGTTTTTCCTCCGCTTTAAGGGGATAGCCAACTCGGGAAATGTTACCGTTTCGCTGTTCAAGTAATATTGGTTTATGCTTGAGTCCCAATTAATTTGGGAGCTCTTTTCAGATGGGTCCCGTGGCAATAATCTTTTAAAGTTTAAGGAATTATCAGCTGAATCAACGGGCACTAAGGGGAAATGGTTCGCGAAAAGATTAACTTGCGAAGCTACAATCTTGGCTGAATTTGGTCCCAGTAGAATAGAATAAACGTTTTGATTGGAAGATGGATACGGATGTGGGGGTATGTTTGCTCGCTGTTCGCTGTACAACTGGCGAATTTTCTCCATTTCTGTTTCTTCAGGGCTTGTATTTGTGCCCGTAGGGCTATTGTTACTGCTATTGCCTATTGTGGAGTTGGATGTGGAATTGGTGTTGGAGTACAGGATGTCAATAGGGATCTTGTTAGACAATGTGTCTTGATAGATGATATTCGACAGAATAGAGTACTCGGAATCTGCAGCATTCGATAGGAATTTAGCTTTGTGAACTATATGTTGTGGGCTGGTGAATTTTTGCTGTTCTCCCATGTTATTTACGTTGAGGCTACTATTGCTGGAGTTGTTATAAATGGGTATCATGATCTTGCGGGGTGGAAGGTCCGGTTGTATGTTCATTGGGAGCTCTCTATTCGGTATTCCAGCCAAGTACTTGCTTTTCTTTCTTGGAGCGTCAACGCATGTAGCCGTGAGGCCCTTGCTGATACATCGTAAGCATGGCCTTTTGGCCTCACATGACACATGCAATCTCGAACAGTTCACGCATGCCACGTTTGTGTTTTTTCTCTTTTTTCTCTTCTTTTTTTCGAGAGTATGATTTGTATTTGCAGATGTATCTGGGTCAGTTGATGTTTTGTAATCGTTTTCATCTGGAGTGCACATCACGATGATTCATCAATGTATTTTATTTTTATACCTTCGTGTGTCTGTTGTACCCAAAAGAAATGATAAAAATAGCTCAAGAGTATCCTGACTTTATATAACTAGCAATTTTATCTAAGAGAGTAATGCCGTTGCACCGGCTCTTGTTTAGTTTTTTTATGTGGTTACTCTTTTACAATATACTAAAATTGCAACTCATTTGCTTTTTTCATTTCTTTTCCTTCAATTTTTTTTTTTTTTTAGTCTACGGCTAACAAAAAGCATAGGCTCAGAATGATAGATAGATATCCGATAAATGTCAGTAAAGACAAAGAAATCAGTAAAATAAACGTTTCACCCTGGCAGATAGGAAACCCTATCTCCCAGTGATAAACTTTAATTTTTTTTCGTGCATATATATATATACATATATAATATAAAACAAAATATCATGAATTTCTATCTAAAGTAGTGGGAAAAAATATGTCGTTAAAAATGGGTATAATATCCAAGCAAAGCTTTTGGCTTTTTTTTTCTTGAAATGAGTGAAGGGAAGGCTCAATAAGCCTAGTCCTGCATGGCATATACATCCTTGTAAAATTGTTGATTACACTTCAGTTGTAGCTGCCAGTACCGCAGTTGGGAACATGAAAGTGTGGTATCTTGACATGAGCAAAGTTGTTGCAATATTGTATCTTTCCAACTATTCACTAGGCGCTCCGTGACCAAGACATGTAACTCCGACGTAAGCTCGTCCTGGTAGGGATCCTCGAATAAGTCGGCATTCCCTAGCAATCCATTACAATGGTACAGGACGTCTAAATCTTGTGTATTGTTTATGATAAAGTTGACCAGCGGATACATCGAAAATCTCAATAGCTTTTGCTGGAGAAACCACACTCTTAGAAGCTTTGTCAAGTTGGGGCAGGTATATCCATGAATGATGACCAGCATTGTTATAGCTATGGATTGCCAATCGACACAACTCCAACGAGCGATGCACTCTTTGAACAGGCACGAGGCCATATTGATGTCCGGGTCGTCAATTATTTTCCCAAGGAAGCGTATGAATTCCGTGGTCAACGAGTTCCTCATCTTATTGATGAACCACGTCGTGTATTCTTGTCGGTTCAATATCATGTTCCCGTAGCAATTAAACCATAGGATCCCGAAAATTTTGCCTTGGATAATATCGATCAAAGAGGTGCTGTCTTCTGGCGGCGATGACAGCGCTGCAGTAGTGGTTTCCTCTGCTGACGACATCGAATGACCCGGCGACGGCAGCTGATCTGTAAGAGCAGAGGTAACTGCAGCCGGATTGGCCCTGAAAACTGAGTAAGGCCCGTGTTTGGAGCAATTGAGGTTGACCACAGATATGTCGTTTTCCACCATATTAAGCAATTCGTCCAACTTCTTGTCTATGCGCTTTTGAGTATAATCTCTATTTGTCATGCTACCAAAGACAGAGGCCACAGCGTTATTGTATATCTTCAATCTCCGTACGCTTATGGTGAATGTATTATCGTTAGGAAGCGTAGTTTCCTTACTTGCCTCGTGCACGCTGTCTTCGCAGTCACTTGTCGGGGGTGATAGTTGTCTAAAATGGGTCATTTGTTTAAACCTTGATTTTGAGATTTTCTGGCACAATGGTTTCGATTTCGATTTGCGAGCCTGTAATGAACTGATCAGTGAATGCTTGCGTACTTTGTAGATGTTCTCCTCTAACCACATAAGTCTGATATCGTAACTACAATTATCTCCATGTTTGGCACACAGTGAACAGATTGGTCTATTCTCGTCGCATCTGCGTTTCTTGAATCTGCATGCCCAGCACCCAGTAAATGTCCTCCCCTTGGTGGGGGGCACTTTGGAGGATGACGCTACTTTCTTGCTTCTCTGCTGCCTCTTACTATTGACCATTTGGTTCTAGTGCGGATATATATATAGGCTATATATATACGTGGTGAAATGAAATGAAAACGCTTTTAAAGTGTGCAGAAATTGTTATAGCTCTAACCCGTAGTATTAGTTCCCCATATAATTCCGACCGAGAAAGGTGCACCCACTTGTCATACAAATTGTACATATATATATATATATATATATATATATATATATATGTATATATTATACCTGCAAGCAATTGCACGCGAGTACTCTGCGTGAGTCAAAAGACTGTGGTAAAATGGTACCCATCTGATGCAGGAATTCCGACTCTTTCAAGCTAAATGCCGTTTCATTTTGGCACGGATGCATTCGCAGATTGGTTGGAAATCCGCATACATCAAATGCGCCAAGAGGGCTGCCATTGTATATTCCTTTTCTCGGCAGTCCTGCCGGATGCATTTATGCCGCTAAGACGCAGAACCGAATATTGGGCTCAGGAAAATATGCAGATAGACGCTCGCCCGTGAGCGACTCATGACGCGCGTGTGCTATTTTGGCCCCGGCAGTACAAGCGGTAGTCATGGTTTCCGCCACACGGATCTCATACAACAGCAATCCATTTGGTTTGCCTAGTTCCGTACATATACATAGATACTAACTAAATGAGTGCATATACTCATGTAGCCGTTCGTTACTAGAAGAAGAAGAAAATAAAAAACAGATGAATAGCTAGAAAGAAGTAAAAAATAGTTGCTTAGGTATATATGACTGGCTACAGATCAGTAGCCAGCCCAAACCTCGCTGTATGTAGTCTTGCCCTTTGTCTCGGGTACACGCTTGTACACATATGTAGCAAACATGGCAGCGATGGCGGCGAAGATCGCAAATACGTAGCCGCCCATGAGGCCGTGGCCTATCGGGAAGAGGTATCCGACGATGAAGGTGGCAAGCCAGTTGCACACAGTACCAAAACTTTGAGCTGTAGCGGCATCCTGCGGGTAGGATAGCTCACCAATGATCAAGAAGGGGATGGGTCCCAGACCGATGGCGAATGCGGCAATATAGACAAAAGTGGCCGTGACCAGTAAAAAGGATACGCTCAAGGTGAGACCTACACTGATCAGCAGCGACATGGCGGTCATCACCGTAGTCGAGGCAAGCAATAATGGACGGCGCCCGACGTGGTCGATGATCGCAGATGCTGCTAGAGTGACAACGACATTGAGGATGGAAATGGCAAAATTTACCTGAATCGAGTAGTCCGGTAGAATCTTGCCGATCACTTTTACACCGTAGAAGATAATAGAGTTGATGCCGCAAAATTGCTGGCACGACAAGATGGCGAGTATAACTGTGCGCGGTTTCTTGTATGAGGGATCGGTAACATATTGCCATAGTGTGGGTCCTGAATGAGTCTCTTCGCTTGACTCCGGGTCGCGGTTGTGCCCATGGCTACGCTGCCAATCCTGAATTTCTTGCTTCGCTTGTTGGTACGTTCCTGGACGCAACTTGAACAGAGCAGTTTCAGCTTCCGAGACGAATCCGTGGCTCACCAGCCACCTTGGAGATTCGTCCACTTTGAGCCAAGCTAAAATATTCGCTACCGCAATCACGGATCCGGAAAAGAGAAGCCACCTCCAGTTATAGGAGTCTGCGTACTTGAGTGCCAAGGTTTGGGTCAGCAGGATACCTAGATTGATAGAAACCTGATTCATAGATCCCATAGCGCCTCTCCACTCCACGGGGGCAATCTCGTTGATAAATAAGGGTGTGATCACAATGGCGGTGCCGCAGGACATGCCTACCAGGAACCTGCCAAATAGCAACTGCAAGTAGGAGTTGGAAAAGAAAAGCAGCAGAGAAGAAACCATGCACATGGCCGAGGCGCCCATGCTCACGTACTTTCTTCCGTATCGGTTGGCCCAGTTACCGGCGTAGTACGACCCAAACAGTCCGCCTATGCTGAATATAGACGTAATTGCGCCGTATTGAGAATCGGTTAACGCAATGCATTGCTTGAGTCCGTGTTGCCCAACCCAAGTGTCATCGTATGAGATGTTTTCGTCTGGTGCCTCAAATCTGGAGCACGATAAGAATTCTTGAGGCGCATTCAACTCTGCGATGTGGTATCCGTACTGGATCGACCCCAAACAAGCAACTATCGTGCCCAAGATTAAATGGCCCGTAATTAACGGTTTTGTTTCGCGGGAACCACCGTTAGGCATTAGTCTTTCAGTTTCAGCCATGACTTAGTTTGTTATGCCTTAGTCTCTGTGTTTTGTTGTTGTTCCAAGAGAGAAAGATATTCAGCAACTTTTGTTCTCCTGTTATTCCCTTAATCAGGAAGCAACTTTAAGGGAAATCCATTTCATCCCTCACACTTCCCATCTTTTCTCGGACAACCTTACATTACGCCTACGACGTATGACTACACAAGCAAGTTCGTTTTACAGACCGCGTATCATTGCTCGTTACAGCTCTACCAAAAGTGTACCGAGCACTGTGCCCAGAAGCTAAGCTTTTTTCGCTAACATATATATATATTTAGGTAAATCATTTACACTTTTCGTCGATCTAAAAGCTCATCGCATTTTTTCGGTCCTGATGTTAAAAATTTATTTCGTTTATTAAAAAAAAAAAAAACATTACTGAAACGTATAAAAGAAAAGTCTTAATCTATAAATATGGTTTTATCATAATTAGACTGTTTTACTCTGTCCATTGGTCATTATAAAGCCTGAAAATACCCACTGAATGGTTTTTTTCGCAGGAGCAAACCTTTTCCATTTCTAATAAACCTTCTGCACTATTTTTATTCTCATAAAAAACAATTGTCAAAGAAAGCCTACATAAAAAAAATATGACAGCAACGATCACAAATAAGAAATCATGCTCTGGTTCTGTTGAGGCAGGAAAGACACGTTTAACAACTGAATGGAAGCCTGAAAGCCAAGTACCCCAATATGTTAAAAATGAGCTCTCTAAACCCCATCCAAACTATATCCTGGCGTTTTTGAACGTGGTACAGCAATTAAAAATTCAGAGAAGAACCGGTTATCTTGACCTCGGTATTAAAGAATGTGAAAGCATATCAGATCACATGTACAGATTGAGCATAATCACCATGCTGATCAAGGATTCGCGGGTTAACCGCGATAAATGTGTCCGGATCGCATTGGTGCACGATATCGCCGAATCTTTAGTTGGCGATATTACTCCAGTTGACCCTATTGGGAAGGAAGAAAAGCATCGTCGGGAATGGGAAACCATAAAATATCTATGTAATGCTCTGATCAAGCCATACAATGAGATCGCGGCAAAGGAAATTATGGACGATTGGTTGGCTTATGAAAATGTCACCTCATTGGAAGCTAGATACGTGAAAGATATCGATAAATATGAAATGCTTGTACAATGTTTTGAGTACGAGAGGGAATACAAAGGAACGAAAAACTTCGATGATTTCTTTGGGGCTGTAGCTAGCATAAAAACAGACGAAGTAAAGGGCTGGACAAGTGACCTTGTCGTGCAGCGCCAAAAATACTTCGCCGATTTGACTCAATCGATAACTAAATAATTATCATAAATACCAACTTTTGCGTCATAAAAGTACAAAGTAACTACCAATACATAATCTTCAACGTACTGTCCATAGGTTGTCGTGGCCAAAGATGATAGCGCCTATAGCGTGTCTTCCAAGTAAAGCCAAAATTCCAATGCAGAATTGCAACTTCAAGATTGTATTGCACAATTTGTCTTCCCTCATAGGGCCAAACCATACTAATGTCAAGTTTATTAACGTCATATTAGAGGTGCTAATAATCTCATTATTTTCATCAAATTCCAGGTCAATCAAATGGAGACAGTATAGTAACTTCAAGATCGGTTTAAAAATGCTCTTTGGCGGTTCTTCTTTTAAGTTTGCTCTTGATGGATACATTAAACCGTCTTTTTCATTAAATTTAGGTAACCTATGTCTCGGGCAGGGGACCAATTTGAATAGCTGAGGACATGAATAAATAAAATTAACGATTTGAGGAATGAATAGCAAAAGCATCGTCTTTGAAAAATGACCCAGTATACCAACGACTGCGAATACCATTCCAGCGAAATAACAATATGTATCTCCCACAAACACTGTGGCGGGCCAACGATTCCATTTCCATAGCGCCAAGGATACACCCAAAAATGGGATAATCAAAACAGCGGAAAACCTATGGGAGTCTCTTGTGGCTAATGGCCCCATCGAGAAGTACAGCAAATCGTTCAATAGCGCTAAGATGGCCAACACTATACATTGGCCAACCTCTAAACCATTAACACCTGCCAGGATGTTGATGGAGTTGGGGCAAAAAATTGCCATCGATGCCATATAAACATAATACCACAGCCCCAAATCAACACTAGTCTTTTTCAACCAGCGTTCCATGAATCCGGGAATAAGTACATGCGTAACTCCAAAATCCACATAATAAACCATTAGCAGTGGGATGGCTGCAATGGCAGGCAAGAAAAACTTATGTCTCCAACGTAAATCAAATAAATCATCAGCGATACCCAAGAGGACCGTACTTTCCAAGCATAGGATAGCGCTCAAATATTCAGATAGTTTATCATGAGGAAAAATATTAGAATTCATACCGTTATCTTCAACCACTGAGACATCGCGATGGCCCCCACCTGAAGTGGTTATGACCATATACTTGTAGAAAATGAAGGGAATGTAAATGAACATTACAAATAAATAAACTGCAGCAGGGATAGCACCTATTGTTTCTGGAAGCACCGGACGGCCAGGTTTACTCAAGTCCTTACCGAATAGGCCTATTTTGATGAAGGATTTGCCCACACGTGGAATCAACATATCTGTAGCTAAATAGCCTGCTATACCAAATCCCACGGCCGCAACAAGAGCAGATGGGCCCTGATTTTTGGAATAGTAGATTAAGCATGTGATAAGTGCCAGTGAAAAAAGTCGCAACATATAGTCTACTTTTTGTTACCGTTCTCCGCCTTGCTCTACTTGATAAAGTTTTTATTTACATATTTCACAGTTATATACACATGTTAACAATTTAATTTTCGCGCTGTTTAGTAAAGCATTTTTCGAGATTGAGGCAATATAAAAGGAAAGGGCCATATACAGGAGATGAAGGAAACCTGTACTATTATTGTATTAAACACATGGTAGTAGCTAGAAAAAATTCATGCATCAACCTCTGTGTTTGTATTCGTAACATATAAATCCACAAGAAATTTTTTACTCATCATCCGCTAAAAAAAGGAAAATACGGACGTTACTTACTAAATGTACGACGAACATGTACACAAATCTTGACTATTTTTGATAGATGCAGTCTCTTGAAATGACCAACGACTCAGTAGTGTTTTCCAAGCAATTTTACTTTCAACTGTTTAATATTTTTTAGAGGCTACTCGGCCGGCCATATCTAGACAATTAGTAATTCCGATGACAAAGAGTTTAAAACCACAATATCTGCCACACATATCGTGAAAGGCATTAGTTCCATTGTCTCCGTATTAGTGCAAAGCCCCTAAGCCAGCCTGCTTTAAAAAATGTGCAGGTACTTTTGTTATTGTTTTGATATATAAAGAACTACTATTTGCTAATATGTGATGTAGCGCAGAGAACTTGCATTTCCCTGCATGGCTGACCTTGACAAGAATACAATTAGCAACAAAAAGTAATAATTCAAAATGACCACATCTTTTTATGATTTAGAATGCAAGGACAAGAAAGGCGAATCTTTTAAGTTTGACCAACTGAAAGGCAAAGTAGTTCTCATAGTTAATGTTGCCTCCAAGTGCGGCTTCACGCCGCAGTATAAAGAATTGGAAGAACTATACAAAAAATATCAAGATAAGGGGTTTGTTATTTTGGGGTTCCCATGTAATCAGTTCGGGAAGCAGGAACCGGGCTCTGATGAACAAATTACGGAATTTTGCCAGTTGAATTATGGCGTTACATTCCCAATTATGAAGAAGATTGATGTTAACGGAAGTAATGCTGACTCTGTCTATAATTATTTGAAAAGCCAAAAAGCAGGTTTACTAGGTTTCAAGGGTATCAAATGGAATTTTGAAAAGTTCTTAGTTGATTCCAATGGTAAGGTTGTCCAAAGATTTTCCTCCTTAACAAAACCATCGTCCTTGGACCAAGAAATCCAAAGCCTGTTAAGTAAATGATATCTTTGTCTATAATCAAGCAATTATCCGGAACAATAAATAATACATTTATAGATTAGTATGATTATATATTTTTCTTCAGAAGCATGGTGTAGGATATATTAAAAAAAATCGAAATATAAAAAAAGAAGGTTTAATGAGTGGTTTCGTTTTCCGGAATTTTCTCTGCTACCAACTGTTCAGTTCCAACATTCGACGTATCCTCAATCTTCGCTTTTTTGCTCTCTACTCCATCAACGTTCTCCTTCTCATTAGCGGTCTGATCTGCAAATTCTTCCCTTATCCTTTTACCATTTTCATCTTCTTTCTTCATTCTATCTTTAGTGGCGTCATCCAATACAATCCCTGCGTTAAATTCCTTTTCCAAGCATTGCAGTAATGTATTTCCTCTTCTGGCTAGCTCTACAGGTGTCCTGCTTCTGAAGTAAAAGTCTAATTCGAATAGGGGACAATCTCTAATTTCATCACGCACTAATTCGTATACGTCATCTCTATCCAAGCCATACTTGAATAACATGAGAAGGATAAAACGATCTTCTTCTTCAGAGTACGTCCTTTTGTTGTTAGAAGAAGGAGGATGTTTTAATTTCAAATCGAAGAATGGATTCTTATACTCAGACAACTTCCGACGTAAAGCCTCTTGTTGCATTTTGACACGCTTGATCTTCTCTTCTTCATTCTCAATTATTTTCAGATATTTCTCATAATCTTCAATTCTTTCAATGTTAGACCAGAAGGCCTTAGCATATGCGCGAACTTCCTCTAGTGTTTTGCCAGGGGCCAATTCTCTCGCAATGGCTTGAATGGAGTTCCTACCGTATTTACCAGATACCGTGATGAATTTTCTAAATTCTAATTTATTCCAATTTGTAAATCCTTCAGACTCCCAATCAGCCTTCATCTTTTCTTCCTCTTCAGTTAATGGTTGCGAGTTGTTAACCGACAATTTTAACAATTCCAATTTTTGTTTCTTTTCTTCTTCATCTGAAATATCGCCATATGCTGCTTTTACGTCATCCATGGTCGGTACATAACCAGTCTTCTTCGCCGTCCACATTCTTTCCTTTTCGTACAGGACTTTCAATTGGGGAGGTTGTAATTGATGGGAATGGAAGACATGAGGCTTAGGCATTCTGGGGTGTGATGGGGTCGAGGACCTTCCTGTATTCAAAACATCTTTATAATAATTATCAATAGAGTAATTTTCCTTACGTTCACGTTTGGTGGGGTTGAGCAGTAGCGGACTTATAATATCCCTTTGTATTTTCTTCTTGAAATCTTGACCATTCCATTCATAGGCCGAATCTTGGTTGAATTTTTGCAAATCATCAAGACCTAAAGTTTCATATTTTGCATTTAATGACTTAGTTTTGTTTTCTGATTTCAGTAAAAGTTCGTCCAGATCAATATCATCTCCTTTTTCTCCTGAACCAGGTTCCGGCGTACCAGCTGAACCGGTAGATGTACCACTTTTGAATACATCGGCGGCACCATGTTGAATCATGGATAATAAAGCATCTTTGGAATCTGCTTTATTTTCCTTCTTTTTCAAAGAAGTCCTGTTTTGCTGGATAACTAATTGATCTAATCTTAACTTCTGGGTAGCCCTTTCTAAAATTTTCTCTTCCACGGAGTTATCTGTGACCAAACGGAATACCTTGACCTGCTTCTTCTGACCAATACGATGCGCTCTATCCATTGCTTGTAAATCTGCTTGTGGGTTCCAATCTGAATCATACAAGACAACGACATCTGCTGACGTTAAATTGATACCTAACCCACCTGCACGTGTCGTTAATAAGAAAACAAACTTCTTAGAATCAGGAGCATTATAATCATCAATGGCTTGAATTCTATCTTCGTGAGCGGTGGAACCGTCGATCCTGCAATATTCATAGTTTCTGAAGTAGCAATAATCCTCGAGAATATCCAATAATCTTGACATTTGACTGAAAATCAGAACTCTAGAACCTTCTTCCTTCAATTTCTTCAATAACTTATCCAAAACTTGAAGTTTGGCAGCGTTATAAACCAAGTGCTCATCCGTAGTGTACGGTGGACCTGGCTCAGCACCATCGAATAAATATGGATGATTACAACATTTTCTAAGTTGCATCATGATATTTAAAAGTCTTGTTTTGGATTCCTTGCTGCCATTAGACCCGTTCACAGCGTCCAGATCCTTTTCCAAAATCTTTTTGTACCATTTCTTCTGCATGCTAGACATACCGACATATAAATTCAGTTCCTTTTTAGGCAGTAAGGATGTTTCCACATCGCTTTTGATACGACGTAGTAGAAAAGGCTGTAAAACAGTGTGGAGTTGCTTGACAATTTTATCCTGATCTTCCTCTGTGCTTTCAGAAGAAAACCAATCGTCGAAATCTTGTGCATCGGAAAAGATATCTGGTAACAAAAAATTTAATAACGCCCATAGTTCATGCAAATTGTTTTGCAAAGGAGTACCAGTAATCAACAGCCTATTACGTGAGGTAAATTCCCTTAAGACTTGCGAAAGCATTGACTCTTCATTCTTGATTCTGTGAGCCTCATCAATGATAATATACTCCCAGTTAATCTTCTTAAGGGGCGACTTTTCTCTTATAATAATTTCATAAGAAGCAATCACAACATCAAAGTCACAACCTAAAAGTTTTTTTTGGATCAGTTCAGCTCTTTCTTCTTTATCTCCTTGCAAAATAAAGGCGTTTACGTCTGGCGTCCATCTATTTATTTCTCTCAGCCAATTATTTAAGGTAGACTTAGGCGCAATGACTAAAAATGGACCTGGAATTTTTTCAATGTACCTAAGATATCCCAGAAATGAAATAGTTTGCAGGGTCTTACCTAAACCCATTTCATCAGCAAGGATACCCGCTATTTTGTTCTTATGCAGAGACACCAACCAGTTGACACCTTGGATTTGATAAGGTCTCAATTGACCATTAACGTAAGCAGGTGATTCTCTGAATTGGAATTCAATGCTCTCATCATCATCCGAGTCTTCTTCTTTCAATAATTCCGCATCTTCTTCGTGTTCAGTCTTTCGTCTACGAACATCTTGGTGTTTGCCTTTGCCTTTGCCATTTGCTTTATTTTCTTCTAATACATCTAAGACCTGCCTGAATTTGGGATCTTTAGCGGCTTTACTTTCAATAAAATGCTTGAATAAACCACTCAAGGATAGCAGATGTTCAAATCTTTTTGTAGTGCCTTCCAGATCAAACTTTTTACCATTAGCATCCTTCAGCAGGTAACGTTTTTTATTCGATTCAGGATCATGTGGAGGGAGACCGACCTGGAACGGTTTTAAATTCTCCAAGTACTCTTCTGAAGCAGTCATAATTGAACCAGATGAAATACAATCGTATTTTTTTTTTTCTTGCAAAAATATGGCGAGAATAATTTTGAATAGGTTCTCATCTTTGTCCTTTTCATTGCAAGAATTGTTTTCGTGTTTTTTTCTCATTCTAGTATAGAACTTGAAAAAGTGAAAATTTGCAATAGCTAACATATAGGCCATAATAGGGTATTTCTACATCCACCTCTAGCTGGTTTTTGCATAGCTATACATATGGACTCTATTCAAGAATCAGATGTACTAAATGCAGTGAAAACAAAACTACCGCCGTGTTGTTTGAGAATATTCAGGAATAAGATCATCCTTGTTGGGACGTATGATTTAGATAAGTCAACTGGATACAGGTCAGGCTCACTGGATGTCTTCACAATGGACCTCAAACTTTTATGTTCGAATAATACGTATGGCGCAATCCTAGATTTGAAGTTATCCCCCTTTGATGATACATTGATATGCACGGCCCATTCGACAGGTAATATCATGCTATGGAGGATACGGTGCACAGATAAGGATGATTTCCAATCAAACGAACTAGATATTCATGCAATTGCAAATCTACAACTCTTTGAAAAAGATGTTCTCATTGCCTCGTGCCATTTTTCCCCACTTGATTGTAAGAAATTACTTGTAACAAATACGGCAGGCGAAGCAGCTACCATTGATATAAGAACACTATCTGTACAGTTCACGGCATCAGCAATCGCGCAGGCTTACTCAAAACTAGATAAAATAGATTACGAAGTTCAAGGTGCAACCGAAAAAGTCATTCATGTTGAATCGGGACAATTTTTGAAACCCCATGAACTCGAGTGTTGGACTGCGGAATTTGGATCTCTACAGCCTTTTCAAGACGTTGTATTTACAGGAGGTGATGATTCGAGAATTATGGCCCACGACTTACGTTCCAAAGAATTCATTTGGAGTAATAATCGTATTCATGATGCTGGTGTTGTTAGCATTAAGTGTAGTCAACCTAACTTTCGAAATAATAAACCCACGTCCATAATAACTGGATCCTATGATGATAACATTCGTTCTCTGGATTTAAGGATGATGGGTGAGTCCATATTTCCTGGTGCAAATGTCCCCACAGTTAATAAATTGGCGTGTGATCTTGGTGGCGGTGTTTGGAGATTTGTTGAATCCCCCATTGATCAGGAACAATCTCACCACAACGGCTCCGATCGGCTTTTAGTTTGTTGCATGTACAATGGTGCCAAGGTGGTGACCATGAATGATAATTCCGATGAGTATTTTCAAATTCAACATTATCTGAAGAAGGGCCATGATTCGATGTGTTACGGTGGCGACTGGTCAAATTCTTTGATCGCAACATGCTCATTTTATGATAATTCCTTGCAAACATGGATAGTTTAGAAAAAAAAATTCAGTCTGCAATATATGGACTAATATATAGGCTAATATATAGGCTAATATATAGGCTAATATATAGGCCATATTTTGATGATTTCGATAGATTATGCATAAAGAATTGATAGGAAGGAACTTGCCTGAACAATAATCTTTTACTCTATATTTTCTACTTATTATACATGATTCAGAAGCTTTGTTGAAAGGGGGAAAGACCGAGCGATATAAAATTGATGAAAAATTGATATTACAGCATCAATTGACATCAATCATTAAATCATCATTAGCTTCCTGTGGATCAACAAACTCCCTGCTGGCTCCTGCCAATAGTTCTCTTCTAATCTCAGGACCGATATCTTTATGGCCTCTTTGACGAACAGTTTCCAACAAGAAATCTCTCTGATCCTGGGTAATATCGTTCTTGTAACGTTGTGCAAATGTTAAGAAAGCCTTGTGCCATATCACTGGGAGTACTCTTGTAGCATCTTCCCCATTACTACCGTCATCCAAAATTCTAAACCTCATAAAGTAATACACGCAGTCGTCCACCGTCTGGTACGGTAAAGCATATTTTTTATCGAGCAATATTTTGATAAAAACAGTTGTAGGTGGAGAGAAAGGTAGCCTTAAAAGATAACTCAAGGCAGCTGAAGAATGTAAAGCCGGAACAGAGACTTTAGCAAGCACACTTCCTGCAATTGTCGCTTCACGTACATTACACCCTGTTTCAACCAATGGGAATAGGAAACCTTTGAAGAAGGCACTTGGTTTATAAAGCGATTTTTTCACCGCACGGTATATATGATAGTTTAAAGAGTGGTCTTCACTGGTCTCGATATTGTCACGGAAACGTTCAAGTAAAATTAGGTTAATAAATTTTTGAGATTCTTTAGCAGTTAGGTTGGATACAAATAATTTCGTTGCTTCGTAAACAACGTGTGGTGACCATTCTTCCGGGTTGGTCACATAAATGACATCTTGCCAATTTCTTAAGGATGGGATAACCTTGAACAACTTTGGCAACTTACCGTGCGTCCAAGTTTTTAAAATACTACCTACCGTAGTATATGCTTTGATGACCTTCTCTGGAAGTGCAACACCCTCTCCACTCTTCAAACCGGATGAAATATTGCCTCTTGAGGTATTCTGTTCATTAGCAAGTGGTTCATCATCTTGCATATCTTCAACTTGACTTTCCTTTTCTCGGATAGAGGCCATAATCTTGTCTGCAAGATTATAGCTACCACTTAAAGAGTTAAAATCATCTGATTTCTTGAAATATTGCTCAAACATCGCTGCGTCTTCTTCATCGATTTCAACTATCTCTTCCTCTTCTTTATAATCACCTTCGGGTTCAAAATCGGAGATGTCTTCTCCAAAAGCTTCTTCGTCTTCGTCTTCGTCTTCGTCTTCATCATCATAGCTCATGGTGGTGAATCTGGCTTCAAATTGCTTGTTTCTTTCTGATTCAGCAAGTTCCTCACCTTCAATTTCATCCTGTTGTTCCTTGGCCAACTGCAAAATTTTTCTTGATGCTTTGGAGTCTATGTATCCATCTTCCTCATTTGCAGCATCGTGATTTGCAGCATCGTTCTGCGCTAGCTTCTTTTTATTGATTTTTTTCAAGGTACCTTGAGCTGCATCTAAATCCTTTAAAAGTGGATCATGCCTCTGTTTTCTGGCTTTAGTAGAGGATGCTCTGGCCATTATAGTTAATCTTTCTAATATATTGTTTTATCTGTAAGTCTTAAAACGAGACAAATCTTGGATTTAAAACAACTTAGTGCATATTTCCTTTCGTCAATGTTGAAGAAGTGGGAGCTCATCGATTTTTAAAAATTTTCATTTCCGATGCCTCGCTAAAAAAAAAAAATGAAAAAGTGGAAAAATATGTTCTATTTCTTCCCCTACTGACACCACCAATAATACAACCATATAAGTTGGTACAATTTCTCCAAGCTGTACATCCTCTTGTGTTGTGAAATGTCTGATTTAACATCTATCATTATTGCGTATATAGACTGAGTCAAGATTATAAAGTATACATATCCAACCACATTACTCTTCATCCATTCTAACCTTTAATCCGTGCTCTAGTAAATACTCCTTTACATCGTTAACAGTGAATTCACCTCTGTGGAACATACCTGCACCCAAGCAAGCATCTGCGCGGGTCTTTAGGAAGGCCTCTTCGAAATGTTCGGGTACACCGGCGCCACTGGATGCAATGACGGGAATCTTGACCGCATCTTTAACATGTTCTATCAATTCCAGATCATAACCAGAATTAGAGCCATCCTTGTCTATGCAGTTCAATAAAATCTCCCCAGCACCTAGAGCTTCACATGCCCTTGTTAATTCCCACACACCAAGGTCTCTAGATTCTCTTCCACCTTTGATTGTACATTGGTACCAGCAGTATTTCTCTCCATTGGGGCCCGGATATTCTGTCTCGAAGACTTTGTTCTTCGTATCTGCTTGTGAATTTACATATACTCTCTTAGGGTCGACAGAAATAACAACTGCCTGAGCACCGTATGCTTTCGAGATTGTCTCTATTGGTGACGTTCCATCTCCTCTGTTACCCAACTCGTAGTATTTTTCGGCTGCATAGACTGCATCCGTACCGATCGATACTTTATCAGCACCAGATCTGAAGTATAGACTTGCAACTTCTAAAGCAGGTATTTTGGTTCCATCAACATCGACAATATCCTTGATCCCCCCACCGACTGTCAATGGAACAAAGACTGTCTTTGCGGCTTGTTTCAGAACCTCTAGCATCGGAGTATCCTTCAAAGGACAATCTCTAAAAGAAGTTATATTCAAAAATGTTACTTCATCCGCACCCTGTTGGTAATATTTCTGTGCCAACTGAACAGGCTTACCAAGGTTTCTAACACCTTTACCATCACTTTTTTCACGTACATCGTATTGATCACCTTTAGTAACCACCAAATCACCTTGGTCATTAGTACGTACATCAAGACAAGCAATAATTCTGCGTGTTAGACCATAATTTGAATAGTCATTCATTAAGAGTTCCTTCTCTTCCGCACTATAGTTTGGAATCGGAGGACTTTGTTGCTTCAAAAAATTCTCAATGACGTTCAAACCAGCTTTACCTGATTTTTCAGGATGGAACTGAGTAGCGAATATATTATTCTTGTTGACTGCCGCAATAAATTCCTCTGAACCGTACTTAGCTTTTGCAATTTTCCAACCGTCATTTTCTAGGTTTTTTTTCTTTTCTGAATTCAGAATGGCAGCAAAAGAATGGACGAAATAGTACCTCTTGTATGGATCCAATCCAAAGAATAGGTTTTCCGAGGGAATGCAAGAATTCCAACCTATTTCTGGTACTGGCTTTTCTGAATCATCGAACCTGGACAACTTAAAATCAATGTAGTTCAGACCCGTACTCTTAGGGCTTTCCACGGAACCGGCAAAGAGCGCTTGTAGCCCGACGCAAATTCCCATTATTGGTTTTCCAGATTCAATGTATTCTCTTATCGGCTTTTCGAATCCTCTATTAAATAAATTGTCGACGAAATGGCCATAATTTCCGACACCAGGCAAAATCAATCTTGACGTGCCTGATATGTTAAAATCCTTTGGTGATTTCACCAGTTGTACTTCGTAACCTAAATGCTCAATTGCATTGGTTAGTGACTGTAGGTTACCACTTTCAACGTCAATCACGTGAACGACCGGCATTCTCTTTTTCTTTACTTGTAAATAATTAAAAAACCTAAACTGGATACTGCTACTTCAATAGCTGCCTCTTTTCTTTTAAAACCTGATTGAGTAGTCGTCGATATCAAAGGAATATCAACTTATGTATGTTTCGATGTCTGACTCTTTTCTCATGAATTTTTCATTTTTTCATGATCACCTAATTAGCCGTGGAGAGAGAGAAAAATAATCCCAAAGCTACGATATGACTCAATTTTTTTTTGCAGAAGAGTAACTGATAGTATAACATCCACGAAATCAGTGAAAGGTCAGCGAGCTTTGCCTTTAAAAATTGAGTTTCTAGTTAATTAGTAAATAGCGCTAAACACAATTAAATAATACCGAATTGGCAGTGGTAGAGGAAAGAATGTACGTTACATATATCATTAAAAAAACATCTATTTCTTGTTAACTTCTCTTCTTTGTCTGACAGCAGCAGCCAATTTCCTCAAGACGTCTTCAGTAGTTTCCCAACCTATACAAGCATCAGTGATGGAAACACCATATTTCAAGCCGGCTTTACCTTCGGCTGGGATGCCTTGGTTACCTTCGTTGATGTTTGATTCAATCATGACACCGGTAATGGCGTTTTCACCGTTAGCGATTTGCTCACAAACAACGTCATTGACCTTTGGTTGGTTTCTGAAATCCTTATTGGAGTTACCGTGAGAGTAGTCAATCATTAGACCGTTGGAACCGGCAGGCAATTGAGCCTTAGCTTCTGCAACGGACTTAGCGTCGTAGTTGGTACCCTTTTTACCACCTCTTAGAATAACGAAGCAGTGTTCGTTACCCTTAGTAGTGGTGATAGCAGCAACACCATGCTTAGTAACACCCATGAAATGGTGAGAATGAGCAGCGGCTTGACAAGCATCCACAGCAACATTTAAGGTACCATCGGTACCGTTCTTGAAACCAACTGGGAAAGACAAACCGGAGGCCAATTCTCTGTGCAGTTGAGATTCGGTGGTTCTGGCACCAATGGCACCGAAGGAGACCAAATCAGCCAAGTATTGAGGAGAAATGGTATCAAGCATTTCAGAACCAATTGGCAAACCGATATTTGTCAAGTTGACAAACAATTGTCTAGCGGATTGCAAACCCTTGTTGATGTTGAAAGTGTTGTTAACATCAGGGTCATTAATTAGACCTTTCCAGCCGACGGTTGTTCTTGGCTTCTCCAAGTATGCTCTCATAATGATGGATAAATCACCTTTTAATTCATCTGACAATTTCTTTAATCTCAAAGCGTATTCTTGAGCGGCTTCTAGATCATGGATGGAACAAGGACCGACAATGACAAGAACTCTGTCGTCTTTACCGGTAATAATATCTATAGCTTCTCTTCTACCTCTCTTGGCAGTTTCCAAAGAAGTTGGTGTGGCTGGGATTTGCACTTGAAGGAGAGCTGGAGAAGCTAATGGGTCGTAACCTAAAATTCTGACATCTTCTTCAGCACCTTGATTTACCTTTGGCATGCCGTTGGCAGCGAACATTGGAGATTCACTCATTTCTGATAGATTCTTTTGTTTACTAAATTTAGCGGTTAAATATATAAAATAAACGAATATAAAGAGAGACTCTTCTAGTTATTCTTAATTACTCTTATAACGATGCTAAAAATGACGAAAGAGGAATTAACACGATATATAGATAATATACCAATGAAAAGAAGAAGAAAGTATGAGAAAAAGTTTCTGTATTAATATGAAATTAAACATTGATTGGATTCGATCACGATGTATTCAATGAGCTAACAATGCGTCCCGCACATCTTTTTTTCAAAATTTCAAGCAAAATTTTTTCATTTCATCGTTGAGTCATTTCGCAGTAACGTACAAAATGCACAGGGTGCAGCGGGTGGGGCCACGTTTTAAAGTGATTCTGCCATGCCTTTGCCTTTATATTAAGCAACATAACTGCCTGACAGTAATGCAACTACACAGTGTTCCGTGAGACCGTTACAGCTTATGTTTACACAGCCTCATGCCCAATGAAAGAGTGTCAATATAAGGAATGCGCTTGCATATATACGAGTACATAATTTGCTGTTGATCACGTGATTCATAATTTTTTTATTTATGTGCCGATGACAATGTTTTCCATCACTTTCAAGGCTAGCTGTATACTGGCAGTTCGTGTTCAAAAACCTGTGTGGAGTTTTACCCTAGCATTCAGTTATGTCAGAAGTGTGTTTGGCATCTATGTTAGGCCAATTGTTATTGTTTTATGCGAATTATGTGGGTTGTGCAGCTGGGGTCAAAAAGAGCGAATGTAATTATATTGTAAACATTAAATCTGCACAATGGAATCTTGTTTAGCCTTTGTTTTTTTCTTTTTCTTTCTATTTCTTTTGTTTTCGATTTTGTTTTTGTGTCACAAAATAACTAATGGCGACATCGCAGTTTTTTGGGCGGCTGCATACTGTTTAATAAAAAGAAGTTACTGCTACCTCAAGATTTCTTCCTAAGCACTCAAGCCCATGTTTGCCAGTATTGTTATCTTGCAACAAAATCAGACAAATAGAATTTCCCTTTTTTGTTTGACTAATGTTGTTTTCGTCTTCATCTTCTTCACTTAATTCCGAGGTTTCACAAGTGTTCTCGGAAAATATATCTAGTAGATCCACTACTCTGACTGAAAGTTCCACACAAAGCGAGATAAGGCAGCATTTTGGTAATGAAGATTTCAGTGGTGAACTACCAAAAAAATTAATTCAACTCAAGAAATTAAAAAATGGTGGCACTACAATCAAGAAGGCTAAGGAAGACCTTGAGTATTGCTATGATTCACTACGGCTGTACGAAAATCCCTATGTAACATCATCTGTAGATAAAAAATGTGGTTACAGCATTGAATTGTATCTAGATAACAAGTACAAAACACTAATGTTCTCCGATTTACAATTGAATGCTGACTATCCGTTGTATTACGATTCCTCACTGGATAATATATCTACAAATGTTGAAAGAGAAAGAGCCACTCCTCTACAAATCAAAGGAAAGATTAGGATAAACATTGATAGAGAAGACCAGGCCCTCTTAATCACTTCCCATTCAATTTCTTTAAAATGTTTCACAAAGGAATATGCATGCTTTGTAAATTCAGAAACTAGCAAAAACTCCTATAGTGACAAAATTATCAAAGAACTTAATCACACAGAGTTTTTTGAGTCTTCCACCTACCCCAAACAGCAGTTGAGAGTCATACACCACTCATTAAATGATAAGAAAATTCTATTGACAAAGGGCACGTACGATTACCCATTCACTTTTACCCTTCAAGCAAATACTTTCCCAGCAAGTTTCTCTTCCTTCTTTGGCAAGACCCATTTTCGAATAGAAAGCTTAACAACAATAATGAGAATACCAAGTAAACCTAAAAACTTACTCAAATTTTTGAAGAATGAAAGTTTTACAGATAAGATCATTTTAACAGAAGAAATTAAAGTTAAAAGAGTCCTGCCTTCAACGAGTATGCTTAAGTTTGAAACATTTCAATTAAGGTCATACAATACTGCAAGTGAGATCGTAGTATCGGTCATTGGAAACTCCAAGTTGATTGAAATTGGTATGCCTTTCCAAATGATATTATCAATTACCAAAACAGATTCTTCCATTGAATTACAGGAAGCTTCTTTGGCAGTTGCACAGAGAATGGCAATACCAAGTATTGATTTGAAGACCAAGAAAATACTACGAGAGCCATACATTAAAAAGTCCGAGTATTTACTAAGAACTGTAGAAAGCCAAAGTTTCGATTCCGACAAGACCATTTTCGGATTTTGCTTTGATGACGTTGTCATCCCAACCTATGCGGATGGTCTACCGAGCTGGTTTAAAACATTCTACTGTGAACCAAGTTCATTTTATCCCAATCATGCTGCCCTCAAAGTAACTCATTTGCTTTTGTTCAGAATAACCTATAGCAGGAATGAATTGGTGGAAGGGCTTGAAATGAAAAAAAATTATCGTATTACGGTGAATTTTCCAATTTTAGTTGGCGATAGTGATATTTCGACCAGCTCTTTGTTACCCAAATATGAAAAATTTGAAAATATTAGTGATCTACAAGATGAACCCCCACTATATTCTATGGTAGCAGGTGAGAATAGCTTATGAATGTTCGGTACCTCAGAACAACGCCTCTATTTTATCCTTTTTTTTTTTATTTGCATGATATACATATACTATTTTTTATTAGTTTCTTATTCTACTATGTATTTACGTAACAATAAATTTACAGGTCTCTCTTTTTGTAAGTATCTTGCACGCTGATATCTATAATACTACTTCACAAGTTGATCAGCTTCCGAGATAGACATTTTATGTATCAAGTCGCCATGTCCGTTCTCTACTGGCCGGTGTATATTATGATATTTCGACCGGTTCTAATACATAAGCACCGCCCACTCTGAGGAGAAGACATTTTTACAAGAATTACTAGCCATATTTTCCCTTGTCAAATTAGAGAAGGAAAAATTACTTGAAACATCCCGTGTTTGGGCACTAAAAGTATATCAATAGGAGCTGAAGAACACTACACTAGACTCTCTTGGCGTGAAGGCCTTATTATGTGAACTTTCGTAGGTTTGACTTTTACTACCAGTATGAAAAAGGTTAGAGTTTATTCAATCAAATGGAAAAGTTTTACAACTGAGCTAGTGATCTCCAAATGAGGTAGCAAGTAACAGTCGTATGTATCCCATACATTTATGTATCCCATATATTTCATTACATGGTGATGCTTTCTTTTATTCGCGGAGTAAAGTTCCTTAAAGTGAAAAAAAAAAAAAGACGAATTGACAAGACAATAATACAAGCACCACTAAAAGACCTATCGTTATTGTTGTCAAAGTAGACGGTAAACCATACAAGAAACAGATTTCATAGATCAATAGGTAAAGATGTTCAAGAGGCAATTATCGACTAGTGTTCGTTATCTACAGCATTATGATGAGTCGCTATTATCAAGGTACTATCCTGAAAGTCTTTTAAAATCCATAAAACTTGCTCAACAAACGATACCAGAAGATACTAAATTCAGAGTATCTCGTAACGTGGAATTCGCACCACCATATTTGGATGATTTTACCAAAATACATCCTTTTTGGGATTACAAACCAGGCATGCCCCATCTCCACGCTCAAGAGGAGAATAATAACTTCAGCATCTTTAGATGGGACCAGGTACAACAACCATTACCAGGCGAAGGTAACATTCTGCCTCCAGGAGTCAGCTTACCAAACGATGGTGGTCGGAAATCGAAAAGCGCCGATGTAGCTGCAGGGCTACACAAGCAAACCGGTGTAGATCCGGATTATATCACTAGAAAGTTGACTATGAAGCCGCTGGTGATGAAAAGAGTGTCAAATCAGACTGGGAAGGGTAAAATTGCGTCTTTCTATGCCTTGGTTGTCGTTGGTGACAAAAACGGTATGGTAGGTTTGGGAGAAGGTAAATCTCGTGAAGAAATGTCCAAAGCGATCTTTAAAGCTCATTGGGATGCGGTAAGGAACCTGAAGGAAATACCTAGGTATGAAAACAGAACTATTTATGGTGATATAGATTTTAGGTATCATGGTGTGAAACTACATTTAAGAAGTGCAAAACCAGGGTTTGGATTACGTGTAAACCATGTAATCTTTGAGATTTGTGAATGTGCAGGTATCAAAGATCTGAGTGGGAAAGTATATAAATCCAGAAACGATATGAATATAGCTAAAGGTACCATCGAGGCTTTCACGAAAGCTCAAAAGACATTGGATGAGGTTGCCCTGGGTAGAGGCAAAAAGCTTGTTGATGTCAGGAAAGTTTACTATTCAAGCTGAAATACTATGTACATACACACGCACCATTATCTCTCGTTTTACATAAGTAAATACAGCAATAATAATACCTGTAAATATCTCAACATACTCAATCAAATGAGCTGATAAGCATATTCAATTTTTCTTCATAGCAATATTTTTTTCTGTCCAAGTTTTATTTTTTTTCCATAATTTCTGATTTACTACCATTGAAAATTATAAAAGGAAAAATATTACGCGCTACCATTTAATAAGTAGAAACAACTAAGTTCTCGAATGAGATGTTTGCACTGATACAGCGAGCCAAAAAATAACCAAATGACTGCTACTAGCGACAAAGTACTAAAGATTCAATTGCGCTCAGCAAGCGCTACTGTACCTACCAAAGGTTCTGCCACTGCCGCGGGATACGACATTTATGCATCTCAGGATATTACCATTCCGGCTATGGGTCAAGGTATGGTTTCCACCGACATATCGTTCACCGTACCTGTTGGTACCTACGGTCGTATTGCGCCAAGGTCAGGCCTGGCAGTGAAAAACGGTATCCAAACCGGTGCTGGTGTTGTCGACAGAGATTACACCGGTGAAGTTAAAGTAGTTTTATTCAATCATTCACAGAGGGATTTCGCGATCAAAAAAGGTGATCGCGTAGCCCAATTGATTCTGGAAAAAATTGTCGATGATGCCCAGATCGTTGTTGTAGACTCTCTGGAAGAAAGTGCAAGAGGGGCCGGTGGCTTTGGTAGCACTGGTAACTAACTTAGTGTATATACTTTGGCACACTTGTATAATGTATAATAAAATCAGGATAAATCCAGTGTGACCCGGACTGAATTACTGAAACTTTGAAGTGTTAAGGAAATTGTACTGCCATTTAACGCATTTACCTATCACTTAGTAGCATGCATAAGCCATGGGCTAATCATAACAGATTGTGATGATAGGCATCCTGTACTCCTTTTTTTTACAAGAAAATGAGCAACCAGGCACTATATGAGAAACTCGAACAAACCAGGACGATTCTGTCCGTGAAGCTGGCGGAATTGATAAATATGACTACGATAGCCGATAGAAATGATGATGACGAGGGTTCATTCGCACAAGAAAATTCTGAGCTCGCTGTGGCCACGACCAGTGTGATGATGGTGAATAACCAGACCATGCAATTGATTAAAAATGTTCAAGACTTGTTGATCCTGACCAGATCGATAAAAGAGAAATGGCTACTGAACCAAATTCCTGTAACGGAACACTCAAAAGTGACTCGTTTTGACGAGAAGCAGATAGAGGAATTACTGGATAACTGTATAGAAACGTTCGTGGCGGAAAAAACTACGTAAAAAGGCGGTATTTATCTATTATTTGGCCAAAAAAAAAAAAAAATACATACTACATATACATATACGCCATAAAAAATCTCTGCATCTATCTTATTTCCCATTATTTGGACAAATGCTTACGTGCTAATGTCCTTACCCTCGAGTCGAATGCCGGGCTCCTAATAGGGTCTGTAATCTTATAAAACGGGTTCATTAGTGTCTTTACGTATAGTTCGTGTACCTCTTGGTAGAATGACCTCATATTATTGTCGTCAATAACTACGCTACTGTTGGCTGAGTTCCCATGGATCATCACGAACTTCATCCCACTATAGCTAATATAAGCCGTTATTGCTAGTCCATAAAAATGATCAACTTTACCTAGATAACAATTATCAGTATTGTTTACAGCTCTAGATCGAAGGAACCCACCACCGCCATTGGATCCGTTTCCACCGTTCCCATTTAACTGTGAAGTCGGATTAATTTGCCATTGTAAATCTTCTACGATATCTAGTGATGCATGCAGTATGAACGGATTTAATTCTTTTAAATCCTGAGGAAAACCCTGTGGATTTTCTGCATTGGTAAACTCGATTTCATAGACAGGATTGTCCTTCTTACCAATAATGGCAAAATACTGAGGCATCTCAATGTGCTTTGTATGTTTTTTCTGTATTCTCTATTCGTATTAGTGTTTACCTTCTCTTTTTTTTCTTGATACAGATTGATATTATTTGAAAAAATCTGATGAGTAAGGCTTTGAAGAGGTAAAGGGGATATCAAGATAAAAAATATACACTTCAGCAGAGGAGGGGGAGGTACTTTAAACGGATGAAACATGACTCATACAAATGAGCACGACCATAAGGCTGAACAACAACAAAATGGAAGGGGCGATACAACAACAGAGACTGTAAACCCTCAGAAGATGAAATTGGTTACCAAACTTCTCATTGATAATAAATTTGGACTAATGGACGACTTGAATTTTAGTATACCATTAACCGCTTCTTCTGAGGGTGTACCAATATCAGCAAAGACATCAGAATTGGGTACGGAGTACCTCAAGAATCAACAAGAGAATTCAGTAAGCCCAATACTTCCAATATCAAGAAGTACAAGAATAAAAGCAGACAGGGTGAGAATATATTTAGACTATTATTATAATATATTAGAGCGTTGCATTTCAATTGATAGCTCCCAGAATCATCATGAGGGTGTTGAAGGGGTGTACAACCCATTACAAGTTATTAGGAATCGTAAATTAAAAAAGAAGCATCATGAATTACCTACCAGAGAGTTTTATACTACAAAACACCCTATTATTGCCATTAAGCAGTTTTCGAAAAAACCCAACAAAAAAATGCCGTGGTTTGTAGATATAAACGAGAAGTATATGGATTTGACTTGGAGAACTTCGCATTGGGAAGAATTAGTGGATCCTCAAGGTAAGCTTTGGTTCCAGTCTTATAGTCCTTCCAACGAATCGAGCGGATCATCATCATCCCGCCGGCATCATGGACACCACATTCATCCCAGAAGACATTTACAACATCACTCCAGGGTCCGTACAGCTAATTCAGTGCACTCAAACACTCAATCACTGACACCGAAACGAGTCATGACCAATGAAGAAGACAATAATAATCATAACAATAATAACATGATAACGAAGATCGCAACTACTCCAGAAGCTCAGATTTCAAGGAACAAAAAATCTGATCTCAATTTAAGTCACATTCATTTAGAGGTACCAATAACCAATACAGTTACAAACACCTCATCAGATCAGGGGTCATTGATCATCGAAGCAAAGGGCAGTAGCTATGGAGGTGATCGTCGTGGAAGTAGTAATACCAGTGGAAGTGGTGGGAAAAGAAATTCTAAACATTATCGTTCAAAATCAGCAGGCCCCCCGGAAAACGAGAAATCAAGAATGAATGGGCTCGAAAAAATCATTAGTAAAACGTCGAAAGGATGGTCTAGATCACCAAAAAAAAATACGCCTGGGCTTGAAAAACAGGTGCTTCTGAATCCCACTATTAGTAATGGAGGCACCAGCAGAAGGAGCAGTAATAATGGAGAGAGTATTAGTACCAACAGTAGCAAAAGTAGCATGGGAATTACTTTTGGAAACACTGAAACTTACAAGACGCCGGTTGATAATGGGAAAGATGCTATAATACGGCAAAGTTTGTTGAGCGAAGTGCCAGTTCATACCTTGAGAGGTAAAACCAGCAACAGATCGTTGCGAGCAGAAGGTGAACAAGCTCTTGAAAGTGACAAAGAATTACCAAATGGTGCTGGGAGTATTTACGAAGGTGCGCCTAGGGAGAAGACTACTAGTCAAGGTAGCGAACCAGTGGGATTAGTAAGCGATTCCTTACAGGTTGACGAACAGTTACAGAGATACTGGCATGATACAAGGTATATTATGAGTACCGTAGCTATGATGCAACACAGGAGAGAGACACATGATATAGTGAAGAGGAGAGAAATTGCACGAAGAAACGAAATTGAAATTACACAAGATGCAGATACAAACATTAGGAAGACTGCAGATGCTTTGACTCAGTATGATAATGAATTGAATAAAGTTTTAAAGCTAGGTAATGACTGGACATCAAAACTTCTGAACGACTATTCAATTCGTGTAGAAACTTTGATATCATCTAGTGACAGAATTCTTAGTGATATAAATACAACATTGACATTGAAGTTGAAAATGTTTCAAGAGAATACAGAAAGGTATGTTACGGTGAAAGTTATGAGAGCCCAAAAGATGACCAAAACCATATATCGGTTGCTGGAATTTGGCATTGTTTTAGTTCTTTGGACAATTTGGTTTTTGTTCAGCGTCCTGAGAAGCATTCGGTTCACAATTTTTTTAGTTCTAAAAATCATTAAGGCATTGCTGTGGTAATTTGCGGGTCTATGTATTTATAGAAATAAACCATCTGCACTGATATATGAATATATAAGTAGACATGAAAATAACTTTCATGTAGTTGACCGGGAAGAGTTCAAACTCTCATCCTCCAGAAAAAGGCCTCTCTCAGCAGCTTCATCCATAATCTTTTCTCTTCTTTTCTGTTCCTCACGATAATAATTTGTCTGGAACTTGAGCAATTGCTTATCAGCTCTGAAGACAGCACCCATTGAAATCCAAGAACAATGATAAAAAACACGCACTTGAGTTCTGACATTTCTATATACTGATGAAAATCTTCTCAACAGCAGCGCTGAGGCAATACTGAAGAGAGCACCTTGGGCAGCTCCTATACATGATGCAACAGTAATCTACGAATGAGAAAGAAGGTTAATTAGACTTGTGTTAGCGATTTATTCTGGGGTGAACAAGACAGGGCCAGATATATTCTTGAATTTTACATACTTCTTTAGTTAATTGTTTAACAGTTTTGGGGTCATAATGAATGGGGAGAACGTTACCACCCATAGTAGCAGCAGTTTTTGTGTCGTTGGTATTTAGGGACGGTTGGTTACAGTGGCAATAATTGGAAAGTTCTTTCACAACAACACAAAAAAGGTGGAGAGAATAATTTGTACGGAAAAAGTTATACCTTTGCATGTCACGTGAACCAACAGAACATGGTAATACATAATGAAGAGAAGTTGCCTAAGTACCTTAGCTACAGTACCAAGTTCTAATCTCATCATTATCACACATTTACAAGACTATTTTTGCAGCAGATGGAGAGATCACTTCAAAAATGCGTTTATGAAACCTATTTATGACGAATTTTTTATTTATTTATTTAGGTAGTTTCTAACCTTCTCCTCGATAATGTTTGAGATCATAGTATTCAAAGTACTATCTTTCTTTGATATTTGGTTTTCCAACGTTAATAGAATTTGCTTCTCAATAATCTTCCCAGTCAAATCTACTTCAATATTAACCTCGTCGCCAATTTTCTTCAAAGGCATGATAACATTGTCTTGGGTGTGCTTTATCATACTAATATAGAAGGCTCCACCTTGCGAAAGTGGGTCAACCTTGATTATGGTCAAGGAAGTTCCATCTATACAAATGAATCCCTTTTCTACTATGTATTTAAAGTACTCTTGATCTCTTAACTGAAACCCAAAAATAATTGAATTCCCCTCAGGTCTTCTTGAGACAATATTAGCAACAGTGTCTACGTGACCCTGTACATAATGACCACCGAACCTAACGTCTTGAGATACCGCTCTCTCCAAGTTGACCTGGGTGCCTTGAATCCAGGAAGCGACATTACTTCGTTTTATAGTTTCTGGTGATATCCCAACTTTGAAGGAGTCGTTATTAAACTCGGTCACAGTAAGGCATACCCCATTTACGGCTATTGAATCTCCAACGTGACAATCGGTGAGAATACTCCCCGCATTGCCAATAGTAATAGAAACTCCTTGACCTCCACTTTCAGAGTCATCATATGGGTTGTTTTCCAAAACAGTCCCCATGCATTCTACAATACCAGTAAACATTGTGCTATGGTTACGATCTCACCAATTGGTTTGACATGTACGTTAGGAAGTACCGTCTTTTTATATCATTTGGATGGATCTGGAATATGACTAATAGATAGTTCAATAACCTTCCTCCATGGAAATTACCGAAAAAAAAGAAAAGGACGGAATTGGTACCCGGAGAGTACTTGGGCGGCTACTTTAGTTTTATATAAACCAATATCGAAGACAGTGATCTTTTTACAGCGAGCTTGAACACAAAATAACTACCGGGGGTAATCGTTCCCACAGAGGCAACATTAATGAATCCTGGGTTAACATTAATACCTACGCGACAAAAATCAATAAAAGAGATTGCTAGCCATAAATGAAAAAAGAGGAAAAAACATGCAGATTGTTTTTGAGCTTTTATGTCATAACAGGTGTATTTATAGCAGTATGAATAGTTTTACTAGCCAATATTCATTTTTTTTGAATCGATGTAAAATTTTTGGATACAAGAAAAATTGCACAATGTTAAATTTCTACAGAAAGCTCATGCAAAGGATGGAAAACTGAGCATTACTGGCAGCTTTGTGGGGTAGTTAAAGAAGTTTATTCTCCGTGGTTGCAGCTGTGGTGGTCTTTTTACTGCCTTTATATCCCAATTCATCCGCTTTTTACCCGGTCCGTTGATTTGAGAAAAAAAATGGTACTCAAAATAGTATGGCAAATATACTCGATGACATGAATAAGCGGAGAGCAATAATCTGTAAAGACTAAAGAAAATAAGCACGATTTGGACTCCCCTATTTGTCAGAATGGATAGAACTCAAACGTTTATTAAAGACTGTCTTTTCACGAAATGCCTGGAGGACCCTGAAAAGCCCTTTAATGAAAATAGATTTCAAGATACGTTGTTGCTACTGCCAACTGATGGCGGATTGACTTCAAGGCTTCAGAGACAGCAAAGAAAATCAAAGCTAAATCTTGACAATTTACAAAAGGTCTCCCAGTTAGAGAGTGCAGACAAACAGTTGGAAAAAAGAGATTACCAAAGAATCAACAAGAACTCTAAAATCGCATTAAGAGAGTACATCAATAATTGTAAAAAAAATACAAAAAAATGTCTGAAATTGGCATACGAAAATAAAATTACTGATAAGGAAGACCTTTTACACTACATAGAGGAGAAGCATCCAACGATATACGAATCATTACCGCAGTACGTTGATTTTGTACCGATGTATAAGGAACTATGGATTAACTATATTAAAGAACTTTTGAACATTACAAAAAACTTAAAAACATTCAATGGATCATTAGCATTATTAAAACTATCTATGGCAGACTATAATGGTGCGCTGTTACGCGTTACAAAGAGCAAAAATAAGACTTTAATAGGCCTTCAAGGCATTGTGATCTGGGACTCTCAGAAATTTTTTATCATGATTGTCAAGGGCAATATAATAGACGAAATAAAATGCATTCCAAAAAAGGGCACAGTATTTCAATTTGAAATCCCAATATCAGATGACGACGATTCGGCATTGAGATATAGTATACTAGGCGATAGGTTCAAGTACAGAAGTGTGGATCGTGCAGGCAGGAAGTTCAAAAGTCGTCGTTGTGATGATATGCTATATTATATACAGAATTAGTAAGAGTTATTACGTACTTCCATTTGCTTCCTCTTCATAAGAGTTCAGTGTTTCCTGAAGTTGTCCCTTTATCATTTCCAATAGTTTGGGATCCTGTAACTTAGACCGTACATAGACATCCAAGTCAAATTTCTTCTCACCATCACCATTATCCCCCTCCATTTTACTACCCAGCTTTAGGTAGTTGTCCTTGACCAATTGTGATTCAATCAATGCACTGGTTAGCCCTCTGTTTTTAAATATTAATTCTTCATCTTCGTTAACCATTTCTTTAACAGTACTGGCAACTCTTTTCCGAAGCGCTTGTTCAAAAGATTCACTATTCTCTTCTGTATTATTCCATGGGTTAGACAATATTTCTCTTTTCAACTTGTCAAAATGTCCCTCCTTCTTATACTTGTCTGATAGTCTTTTACTATCTTCTTGATTATACGCCATTTTTTGGATTTGAAATAAGCTCTACTCTCTTATACTGTGTTTCAGCTTCGCTAAATAAAGAACTGATTTTCTTACGTATTATTTCTCTAGTATCTCTCGTTTTCAAGATATAGAAAAATAAGACAAAAAAAAAGGCCATCATATTTATACAACGAAAAGTGTTTAATATGGAAGCAGCAAGCGGTATATGAACTCAGTTTTAAGGTGTAGTTTATTTTATAGTCATGTCCATTGACGAGGCTGTTGCCAGATATAGAGATGTTATAGGCAATCTAGCAACTGGCAATTTAAGGCGGATTGTTATACAGTCAGAAAAACTGGCCCAGATCATTGCATCTTCAAAAGGTACCGTTCGTTTCCACCATAAAACTCGCAGCGGTAAAACAGTAATATACAAATGCATCAAAAAGGCGCTGCTTTCCAGTGTCGCGTCTCTATCGTCAGAGTTTTCCTCAGAAACAGATGTTCAGCAATTCCTCCATTTAAATTACATATATCAATCTCACTTCCAAGCTTTGAGTGGACAAATAAACAAATATTGCGGCATGAAGAAATACTACGAGTTAAAGTTTGCAGCAATCGACTACTTAGAAACCGAAGTCCAAACTACCGGGCTTACACTCTCAAGATTCTGGGTGGCATCTTTAGATGAGTTCATTAAAAAAGAGCGATGGCCAGATAATGGATCTAACTTTCAAATCTTTTACAAACTAATGGCTGAGTATTCGTCTTGGAAATGGGATTCTGATGATAAAAGGCAACTCCAGTTCATGTACGAATTTCGAATGAAACTCAAAGAATGTTTGGTGAAATTTTACGAGAATTTTGATCTTCAAAAATCTAGCGATCCTCTGAAAGAACTCATTATACCTTGGGAAAAGATTGTTTATGTCGCCAACTGTATCGATGCATTCACTGGAGAGCAAGTTAGGATCGACGGTGCTGAATTAATCTGGACATCCAAAAATCTTGTGTTCTCTTCGATTTCTTCTGCCGTTCTTAGATTAAATGACCTTCAAAATATGTTCAGCGCATTCCGGCCTTATGGGGAAGAAGCATTAGTTCAAGACTTTGCGCATATACGATCTTTAAAGTGGGATAGTAATGATAAAGTTGAAAGCTTAATTCGTGCCCTTATTTTTAATGATATGTTTCCTTATTTCAATAAGGAACAGGTAGATACGAAGGCAGATGGTATATTCTTTTTGCGCTTACTGAGAAAAAACTTCAAAGAACACATTAATGACGTTAAAGATTTTCATATTCAAGTGATAAAGTACTTGAATTCCCAATTTAAAAATAATTACAGCACATTGATGACGTCATCGAAAACTCAGGATAGAAGGAAAAGTCATAATATGCCTTCTTCTATCTTAGACGATGGTAACAAAATTGGAATGCATGTTTCGCCTATCGATGAATACTCACATTTTATTGATAATGATGAACCGTTGTGGCGAGACAAAGTATATCCAAAGATTTACACAAATGAGCAAACACCTACACCTGACGCATCAGCAATATTTGATTCTCACAAGATATATGCAATTATATCGCTGCTGCGATATTACTTACCTGAGAAGAGAAAGTTTTTTCGGATTTATTATCTGCCCAGTATTTTTAAAAGGATATTATATTACGGTGCAAAGTTTGCTCAACTATATTTCATGGAAGGTTGCTTGGAACGGCTAGTAATAGAATCTCTCCAAATTCTAGAACCCTCTTTGGTACATGCGATAAATAATTTGATCAAGTCTAGCATAGAATCACTCAAAAATGTAACAGTGACAAGTGATGACAAAACTTCATCTGGTGTCATTATTTTGTCCTACAAAGAATTTAAGTCACTATCTGAAGTTAACAAAGATTTCAATGAACCATTTTGGCCTAACCAATCAATTGCGAATAGTTGGCCAGATTTCGCGAATAAGCAATTAAAGAGGGGTCAAATTTTGCAAGACGCATTTGCATTCCACCTTTTTGAAATTGAACTACCAATTATTATCGATACTACAAGAAATACGCATTTGAAACTCGTTTCCAACATGTGTACTACGAGCATATTGTACTTATATAATGAAGTTGATTCCTTATCATTAACTAGCATACAGGAAAAATTAGCTGTTTTACCGACAAGTAAACGGAATGAAATCTTATTGTACAATTTGAACAGGCTAACAAAATTGAAACTATTGTTGTTGAAAGAGAACGAAAAAGGACAAAAGTTTTACGCATTTAATTTTAAGTACAAAAGGGATGGACAGAAAACATCATTAATAAGGTTAATTTAACAACCGTGAAGACAGGGAGTTGGACCTTAGCAAGTTTTGTAGTAAATTATTATGGAATAGTACAACAGAATTTTTTTTTTTCTCAATATATAATTTTCCTTTGTTTTTACTTAAATCTGATAACAGCGTCAATGTACATACAAGTGGAAATTAAAGACGGAATGAAAATATCATAAGTGCTATGTTTATTCAGGCTCAAAAGCTTGATCTGAAACCTCTAATAATACTTCCATTGCCATAATTTGAAAATTTACATCATTAGCGTCATCTGGATTTGCAGGCGCAATAGTTGGACCCCAAATTATACAAAGAGCCCTTAAATTCATTCTGTTTTGGGCTTCATGTGCCAACACTCTTTTCAAATGAAAGACAAGAGCCCTTAACGTCCAGTATTGTGCGTCGGGGAGGTTATATATTAGTCCGTGCATAAAATTTTTTCTTGTTGTTGGGTCTTCAATTTGTAAACAAACCTTGATCTCCGATGATAGGGCCTTTGGTAAAACACTATCAGGCAGCGACGCAAAAAAAGTTTTCAGCAGTGATCCTACTAAATAAATATCCGAATCAGAATGTGGCTTTGATGGTAGAATCATGGAAATGTTTGCGGGATCCTTATCAATTTCCTCCTTCAACTTGCTGACATCAAGTACATTTGCCGATTTTCTATAAATTCCTTCTTGATCAAGCCCAAATTTATCAATAACGTATATGCATTGGCGCACTATCGCAGGGACCATGTCTTGTTCGAATTCTATCAGTGATTCTAGCGGTACACCAAATGTTTTGAAATTTTTTTGAACACCGGGTGGCATATTGTTGTTAGTCTGAATGTGAGAAATCGGGCGATCCGAGTCTAAAGAGTTAATCAATTCTTCTGGAATTTGTGGACTATTGTTGCCAGGATCCAGGGTCTTTGTTATGGATGATGTGGTGTCGCTTGTTACAATGGAAGAAGACGGTGACATAGCGCCAGCCGCATTGCTAGTGGAAGAAATAGATGAAGCCATAGTAGGTGGTAACTGCTTGTTGGTATTTAAGGACGGTGTAGCACTGTTAAGATTAGCATTCGGAACAGCGGCAGTGTTACTACTACTGCTCAAAAATGGAGATTCATTATGAGTGGATATCATTCTCTTCGGGATGGAGTTTCTTGAAGGGTCCACGGCAAACTTTGGGGGGCTCTTATTTTTCTGACCATGATTCATTGATGGATGCTTTTTGTATGATACAGGGATCAAGTTTTTGTTGATCAGTAGGGAATGTTTTCCTGTTTGGTTATACTTGTTCAAAAAACTGTAAAGATCACGTTCATTGGAAACAGATCCAGCAAATGATTTCATAGATTTGGTGGAGTCCAATGGGCTTATTGTAACACCTGTATTCAGAACCAAATTTTCCGTCCATATCGTGTACTTCTGCAATTGGATAGTCATCGCTGTGTCTATTTCTAAAATCAAATCTTTTAATTCTTGAACAATTCTAGGTCTCTCCTTCGTTATGAATGTGTTTCTCAAAGAATTAGAATGATCTACTTTTTGCTTATATTCCAGATCGGCGTTATCGATTTTTCTTAACAATTCTTCTTCTTGTTCCTTCGTAGTTTTGGAACCTCTCAAGGTCAGCTTTGTTTTTGTTGGGTCAGTCATCCTCAATTTGTCCCAATCTTGGCACAACGAATTGTAACGAGATTGCGCCTTTTCTGCGCTGTGTATGGCATCAGAAACATCCTTTTCCAGCCTTTTGCTGTTCTCCTTGACAGACTTTCTTAATTTTGTCATTGTTAATAAAAGACTACTAATCTCGGAGTACATTTTCTGCAAGGCGGTGATATAACTCTGCTTTACTTGAGCCATCTTGCCATCGAATCCCAAAACTTCGTGAATCATCTTTTTTAAGGATGAATTTGTGGAACCCTGAATGTTGAAAAAGTGCTTATATTGCTTGGAGAGCTCCTGAACGTGCTCTTCTTCGAAGGCGTATTTCTTTCTAATAAATTTCATAAACTCTTCACAAGTCAACAACGACTGCTTTAAACGGCTCAACAAAGCGTTAATTGCCACATCGGAATTTAGCACCTTCTTGATCTCTGGCGTGCTAAAAAGGTGCGCCAAATCGTCGGTGCCACCATCGTGCGACGACTTCGCACTTACTGTGGCACTAGCTGGTTTCTTCGCAGTCTCTTCCATCTTGTCTATATCACTTCTCTTTTAATCTTCCGAGATTGTATGTTTTTACTTTACATACTATTTTGTTCACATTCTTTATTTTCTGGGTTCTTTTTCCATATATATCGAAAAAAAAGTCTATATAATGGCACAAATGGTGAATGCCAGCACAAGAAAAGGGGCGTATCTATATAAATCTATGCATCCTTGATCCTAGTTTGGCATGGGCTTGAGTGCGTACATCCTCACTGGGTACAATTCTCTTGGTAAGCCACGTTGTCTTTCACTGGCGATGAGCTTTAGGCCAGCTTCTTCGAAGATTTGCCTGAACTTAGCATCTGACCTTGTGACCGAAGAATCCGTTTCGTCGAAATCATCGGTATCTGTAGGTGTGTTATTTTCTTTGACCACGATTGTCCCATTAGGTTGCAAACCAACAATACATCTTTTCAGGAATGCGACGAGTTCTGCATCTGGCAGGTGTCCCACGCACCATTGGCACCAGATCAGCCAGTACTTGCCGGCATCGGGGGTCCAGTCCTGCATCCCTACTTCATATATTTGTCCAATTTGGCCTTTGTCTTTCAGCTCAGCCAATTCAACGTGCATTTGCTCGATAAAAGGCTTTACCGGTTCTACAAGGTCTATCTTAGCGGCGTGCTTGTGAAGCATGGTCTTGCTTACACGTCCAATCCCCGCACCAATGTCTACAGCGTACTTCACGTTGTTCTCCTGAGGCAGCATCCTCGACTTCAGTTTACGCAGGAAGTTATTGGATCCCAGGACATCCATTGTGGGTACTACTGTACCTTCTCCGTATCCACCTAGAACACCATCCACAGTGGCGTCCACATCCGTCCAATAGTCGATGGCATCTTCGTATTTGATATGGGAATCTGCAGGCACGTCCATCGTTGTTGTTTATGTATTCTTTCTTGGAGATGCTCTTGACACCGATGCACATTACCAGAGTGAAAAGTACTGATTAATAATTAAATTTTTCTTTTGATATTTTTTCTGAATATAAAGTTCTACACAGAGTCGTTACAATAGGTTATATACATGAGGATGTTCGTTACAGTAGGAGAAATAGAAAGCTCGCTAATTCTTACCCCAGGAGTAGATCCAATCGACAGAGTTTCTTATCTGTTCATTCCAAATATCTTTTATGCTCTCCCCCATGGTCCTGCTCCATGCAGTGCCATCATCCGTCACAACTAGCTTGCGGTTCCTGGTCTCCCCAGGTACCACTTCTTTTCTATCCACCAGGTCCTGTACCTGATGATCTTGTTTCAACCATGTAGCATCGTGATCGTAGAAGTAGCCATTGTTACTGTATCGGTACAGGTAAAAAACAGAACCGATTACTCCCACAGAGAGAGTCCACTTCACAGATCTTGCTAACGGACCCAATTTCGACATGATTCTCTCCGTTATCTGCTGGTTCTTAGTCCACTGTCTGTTCTGTCCCCCTTCTGTCCAAGAGATAGAATATAAAAAAGACTCATTATTTTTTTTTAGGTACTTCGCTTATTGGTGGTCAATGAGAAAAAAAATACTAAAAGCCATCGCCTCTTGGAGAAGAGCAAACTATCAAAAATCATCAAGCCGACATTTCCACATCGAGTCTCATAGTCTTTCAATCATGTTTCCCAGAGCTTCTGCATTGGCCAAATGTATGGCAACTGTTCATCGTCGTGGGCTACTCACCAGTGGTGCACAATCGCTAGTCTCCAAACCAGTCTCGGAGGGAGATCCAGAGATGTTTGACATCTTGCAACAAGAACGTCACAGACAAAAACACTCTATCACCCTTATCCCATCAGAAAACTTCACCTCGAAGGCCGTTATGGATTTGCTAGGTTCTGAGCTCCAAAACAAGTATTCTGAAGGTTATCCAGGTGAAAGATACTACGGAGGTAACGAAATCATCGATAAGTCCGAATCCTTGTGTCAAGCAAGAGCTCTGGAACTGTACGGATTAGACCCTGCCAAGTGGGGAGTTAATGTTCAACCATTAAGCGGGGCACCTGCCAATTTGTATGTTTACTCCGCTATCATGAACGTTGGTGAAAGATTAATGGGATTGGATTTGCCAGATGGTGGTCACTTGTCTCACGGGTACCAACTTAAGTCAGGAACGCCAATTTCTTTCATTTCCAAATACTTCCAAAGTATGCCATACCATGTCGACCACACTACGGGGCTAATCGATTACGATAACTTGCAAGTATTGGCCAAGGCATTCAGACCAAAGGTGATCGTGGCCGGTACTTCCGCGTACTCGAGATTAATAGACTACGCTAGATTCAAGGAAATTTCCCAAGGATGCGGCGCATATTTGATGAGTGATATGGCACACATATCCGGTTTGGTGGCAGCCAATGTTGTCCCATCTCCATTTGAACATTCCGATATAGTTACCACAACCACTCACAAGTCCTTGAGAGGCCCAAGAGGTGCTATGATTTTCTTCAGAAAGGGTATCAAGTCTGTCACCAAAAAGGGCAAGGAAATCCCATATGAGTTAGAAAAGAAAATCAACTTCTCAGTTTTCCCAGGACATCAAGGTGGTCCTCACAACCATACTATCGGTGCAATGGCAGTGGCATTAAAGCAAGCGATGTCTCCAGAATTCAAAGAATACCAACAAAAAATTGTCGACAACAGCAAATGGTTTGCTCAGGAACTAACCAAGATGGGTTATAAGTTGGTTTCCGGCGGTACCGATAACCACTTGATTGTTATTGACTTATCCGGTACTCAGGTAGACGGTGCTCGTGTCGAGACAATTTTAAGTGCCTTGAACATTGCTGCTAACAAGAACACCATCCCAGGTGATAAGAGTGCTCTTTTCCCCTCTGGTCTAAGAATCGGTACTCCAGCAATGACCACGAGAGGATTTGGCCGTGAAGAGTTTTCTCAAGTCGCAAAGTACATTGATTCTGCCGTTAAGCTCGCTGAAAATTTGAAAACTTTGGAACCAACAACGAAACTAGATGCAAGATCAAGACTCAATGAGTTCAAGAAGTTGTGTAATGAATCTAGTGAAGTCGCTGCTTTGTCTGGCGAGATTTCCAAGTGGGTCGGTCAATACCCTGTCCCAGGTGATATCTAAGTAATTATGATTTAAAATCAAATACTTTATGTATTAACATATACAGCCACTGCCGCTTTTTTTTTTATTTATTTCCAGTATATTTCCCTGTTCATTGTTCTTTGACAATGTCTTGAATTGACTTTCGGGAACCAAACTGATTATTATTTTATTCAATGTATCGAAATTGTACCCTGTCTTTGCACTTACGGCCACATACGGCAGACCCTGTAACTCCGCCGGTATAGTCACTTCCCCTGAATGCTCTTCGCAGACTAAATCGTACTTATTGCCCACGATAATTACCTGCGTTCCCTGAGCACGGTCCTGTAAATCTTGAAACCATGTCTTTGCACATTGCAGACTGGATACGTCTCCCAATTCGAATACAATCAAAGCAATATTCGCATCTCGATAATACATTGGCACCAGTGATTTATACCGTTCCTGACCCGCCGTGTCCCATATCTCCATATGGATACGTTTCTCCGTAGAGGAGTCGTTAGAAGGAACCTCGATTGTCTTGGTGATGAACGCCGCACCTATCGTAGCCGCATGTTTTGCTAGAAACTTACCTGATTTGAGCCTAGTCACTATACTGGTTTTCCCCACTGATGAATCTCCTAGCAGTACCACTTTGATGGTTGCTTCCATATCGTATTCCTCCGTATTTTGTGCTACTTGTATTTCCTGGAGTAATTTTACTATCATTGTTCCTTAACGTGAAACGTAAGGCTAAAAAACAATAAACGACAAAAAAAAAACAAAAAAATGAAAAATGCAGAGGAGTTTCTCTGCATTTACTGGAAGCGATTAAATAAGATTGCCTCAAGAAAAGAAGTTATCGGTATAATCTTTTGTAGGTAATGAAGTTTACGTTAGAAGACCAAGTTGTGTTGATCACTGGTGGTTCACAAGGTCTTGGAAAGGAATTCGCCAAAAAATATTATAATGAGGCTGAAAACACAAAGATTATTATCGTCAGTAGGTCAGAGGCTAGACTGCTGGACACATGCAACGAAATTAGGATTGAAGCTCACCTGAGAAGGGAAACCACTGACGAGGGCCAAGTGCAACATAAGTTGGCTGCGCCCTTGGACCTTGAGCAACGGTTATTTTACTACCCATGCGACTTGTCCTGCTACGAATCCGTGGAATGTTTGTTCAATGCCCTGAGAGACTTGGATTTACTCCCTACACAAACGTTATGCTGTGCAGGGGGGGCTGTTCCTAAGTTATTTCGTGGGCTAAGCGGACATGAGTTGAACTTGGGTATGGACATCAACTATAAAACAACTTTGAACGTGGCACATCAGATTGCCCTTGCAGAGCAAACCAAGGAACACCACCTCATCATCTTTTCTAGTGCCACCGCGCTTTACCCATTTGTGGGCTATTCCCAGTATGCGCCTGCAAAAGCTGCAATCAAATCACTGGTAGCAATCTTAAGACAAGAACTGACGAACTTCCGTATCAGTTGTGTTTATCCTGGTAATTTTGAAAGCGAAGGTTTCACTGTAGAGCAGCTAACGAAACCCGAAATTACAAAGTTGATCGAAGGCCCCTCAGACGCTATCCCATGCAAACAAGCATGTGATATCATTGCCAAGTCGCTGGCCAGAGGTGATGATGACGTTTTTACAGATTTTGTCGGATGGATGATAATGGGGATGGACCTTGGGCTCACCGCAAAGAAAAGCCGCTTTGTTCCGTTGCAATGGATTTTTGGTGTCCTATCAAACATTCTGGTCGTGCCATTCTACATGGTTGGCTGTTCCTGGTATATCAGGAAATGGTTTCGTGAAAATGACGGCAAGAAGGCCAACTGAGAGCACATCCACTCTCATTCCCGATATTCCCCGTGACTCTCTTTATTTCTTTCAAGACAAACCCTAGTGGTGTAGCTATTTGTACATGTATAAGTATATACGAAATATTAATTATAACATTATTACCACGGCGATATTTTCCTATTTTTATTCTCTTTTCTTACTATATTTTGAAAGTTTTTCTTATGGGTACCGATGCGATGAGGTGAAAAAAATTTTCCTCTTTCCACTTTTAGTACAGGTTATGAGATGCTTCTCATTAGAAGTCAAGAAGAGAGCATATCAGTAACAATACGATGAGTAGCAGTGGTGTTTATACGTGTAATTCATGTGTCCTGACCTTTGATTCAAGCGACGAGCAGCGGGCCCACATGAAGTCCGATTGGCATCGCTACAATTTGAAAAGACGTGTTGCACAATTGCCACCAATATCATTTGAGACATTTGACTCCAAAGTGTCTGCAGCTGCTGCCAGTACTAGTAAGTCTGCTGAAAAGGAGAAACCTGTTACCAAAAAGGAGTTGAAAAGAAGGGAAAAGCAAGCATTGCTCGAAAAGAAAAAGAAACTGTTGGAAATTGCCAGGGCTAATATGCTTGAAAACATGCAAAAGAGCCAAGAGGGAAATACTCCCGACCTAAGCAAGCTCTCTTTGCAAGAAAATGAGGAGAACAAGGAAAAGGAAGAACCTAAGAAGGAGGAGCCTGAACAGTTGACCGAGGAAGAAATGGCGGAAAGAGTAATGCAAGAAAAGCTACGCAACAGAGTCGATATTCCACTGGAACAATGTCTATTTTGTGAGCACAATAAGCACTTCAAAGATGTTGAAGAAAACCTGGAACACATGTTTAGGACCCACGGGTTTTATATCCCAGAACAGAAATATCTAGTCGACAAGATCGGCTTGGTAAAATACATGTCGGAGAAGATTGGTCTTGGGAACATTTGTATTGTTTGTAATTACCAGGGGAGAACGTTGACCGCTGTAAGACAGCACATGTTGGCAAAGAGACACTGTAAAATTCCCTACGAAAGCGAGGATGAAAGGTTGGAGATATCTGAATTCTACGATTTTACAAGCTCATACGCAAACTTTAATAGCAACACAACACCAGACAACGAAGATGACTGGGAAGACGTGGGCAGCGACGAAGCCGGAAGCGACGACGAAGATCTGCCACAAGAGTACTTATATAACGATGGTATAGAGCTGCATCTACCGACAGGCATCAAAGTTGGCCACAGGTCCTTGCAAAGATACTACAAGCAAGACTTAAAGCCCGAGGTGATACTGACCGAAGGCCAAGGTACCCTGGTCGCTGCAGAGACGAGATCGTTCTTACCTGCCTTCGACAAAAAGGGCGTGCAGACTCAACAGCGTGTTTGGCAAACTGAGAGGTTCGACAAGAAAAGGCTCGATAAGAGAAGTGCCAAGTTCGTCAATAACCAACCACACTACAGAGACCAACTTCTGCAGTAATTCTTTTTGCACTACTTTTTTTAGTATTTTGTCGCATATATACTGCTTCACCATTTGTACATTAGATAATTCTTCACTACCCCCTCTATAGCAATGTTATAGTCATTGAATCATGCTTTGAAATGCCTGTTCTAATATTCTCTTCATATAATAAATGCGTGATGCCGGGTATTTGTGCGCCCTTGTTTGGCGCAAAAATCTCGAAAGTGAAAAAACTAATAGGCTTCTTAAAGCAGTTATATCTACAGCAAAGGAAATAGCTGCTGAAGACTGAAGATGTTGGCGCGCAGTTTGGGTTACAGGTTGATATCGACCAGTCGTATCTTATATAATAAACCCACGGTTAAGTCAGTGGTGTCGTCGTGTCCTGCGGGAACATCGCTTAACTTAAACATATGGAAGAGCGGTAAAGACGCAGTGGCACTCGAGGACAAGGAGTATCCAAATTGGTTATGGAGCGTATTGGATAGTGATCACGTTGTCGAACATGCGGCTGAGGACCCAGAGGGACAGGCTCTCTTAAAGAGAAGAAAGAACATAAGGAAGGCGAACAGGCAGCGAATCAAGCAAAACAATTTCTTGAGCCAACTTTAAGCCTCCGTTAATAAGATCAAGTTTGGTATCCTTGTAAATAAATATGTGTGTACGTGGTTAAATAGTATGTTTTTAGCATAATGCCTTATTTTGTACCAACAAAAACATGATAGTTCCCACATATCTTTTCGCCTGGGGAATACCAAGTGGGACAAACAAAACGTTAAAAATTAAATCCTTTAGAGTACCACAAATTCGCAAGAAACAAGATAGTTGAATTGTCAATCATGGCTAAGATAAGTATGAATGTGCCCAGTGTAAAGATCAAAAACATGCCAAAGGTAAGGTTAAAAAGCACTAGAAAGACTGTCTCCACGAAAAACATGCGAAATAGGTTCAATTCATACTCGAAAAGAATTCGAAGGACGCTCACAAGAAAGAGATTTTAGGCAAACATGAAACGTATGCATTTCATAACACACACATATATATATTATATATTCAAAATAAAGCATAACAACATACATATTGAAAAGTAAATTGAACGTTACGCAGTTTCATCAAATAAGAATAGTATTATTAAAAATTGGCCGGACCAAATATCTAGAAATCCGTTACTCTTCCGTTAAACGAATAATCGCCGTGTCTCAACGGGTCCTGCTTGGGACCCCCAACTTCACCAGTCTTGGGGTTAACATCACCTTCGAATTCAGGTATGGTCTTGGAAAATTCAGGCGAGAATGACCCAATATCGTTTTTGGTTAAAAGCGGTGAATTCAAACTCTCCTTTGTACGATCGCCGGTGGCCTGCGCATTATACTGATCTATTGCCTCTTGCGATGTGGCAATCCTCTGAAGTCTTTCGAACTCTTCCTGCTCTTCTCTTGGCAGCTTGGGAGGGCCGGGGATCCTTTCAGTAGTTATTTTTCGGGTGGCCATATTAAATGGTCGTCCACGTAGTAGATTTAAGGCTCCCGTGCGAGGATACCGATAACCTGTGCTTTTGATGGCGCACAACATTAGTTCTTCTTTTTATTATTTGGTTCTTTCTGACTCTTTAGCAAGTTAATATGATCTGCACTTTCCCCATTGGCCCCTTTATAGGGCGGAAAAGAGCATCTGTTTTTCCGGATTCTTGGAACAAGAAAAAGGAAATACACCTATCTATATGCCACTATTGTATATTACTAAATAAAATATTTAATTATATACTCATGCGTATGCCCTCAAGAAGTTCACCAATAATTCTTTGGTTTCTGCTGTTACCTTTTATGGTATTCAGGATCCCAAAACACTGCAGCAGCGTCAGTTTATCTTCCTCTGTGACGCCGTTCTGTTCTTCCTCGCTGAAAATATATCTTTGAAAACTCTTACTGGCACCGTCATTTGTATGTAGGAAGCTTTCGTAATACGGAAGAATGATGGAGTCTCTAAAACACTTTAATAAAAGGACATCAATTGACGGTGCGTACCTTGAAGGTTCAGATAGATATCCGTCAAGCCAGTAGTTACTATTTTTTTGGAAGCTTTTCTCGAAGGGCAGTAACACTGCCATCATGTCGTAGTAAACCTGTTGGTAAAACACCTTCCAGATTATGCCGACTCTTTTCAAAGCCGTATTTACGGTATCCTCATTGGCATAATTGAACACAATCTGGTTCTCTAAAATGTAAAGTGAAGTGGTAATGAATTCCTCGATTTCGGCCAAAAACCTTGAGTGCGTTACGGCAGCCTTGGTTTGTGTTTTCAAAGTGATATAAAATTCCAGCAGCCGGTCAATATCTTCTATTTTTGCTGGCAATTGCCATACCCTCTTGTTTTTAAATAGCTCCACAACTATGCTGCAGTATATACCCCAGATATTCCCCTCCAGAACAAATAACTCCTGTACGGTGAAGCTTTTATAGTTTGCTATCAAGGATGGCAAGTTTTTCAGTAAATCATGTAGTAAAGAAACATTAGTCGCGTCGAAAGCATCATCTTGGATCAGCGATAGAGCTGTATCATTAGGGTTGTTGTTAATGCTAGGGTTAAAGGAATATACAGATTTTCCAGAGTCAATAAGGCCTCCAGTAGAAGTATGGATAAACTGTACGGGTGACCTATGTTTACCATATGAAGAATGCAGAAATTTACTGAATGGGCTGGGAACTACGGGTTCAACGTCGTCTTTACCAATGGAATTATGCGGCTTGTAGGGTAAAAGCTTTTTTGCCATTTTGCTAAAGACATTACTGCCTTTGTTTGAATGAGAATGTCCTGTAGACAGTGAAGATTGTAAACTGTTCACACTCATATTAGATTTCGTATGAAACAATTTAGAGCCACTCCTACTTATGTTGTTACTACTTGTGCCGGTAATAACAGTGCCGTAGTTTTTTGACCCGCTCCTGCTTCGATTTCTCATATTATCTTTTGAATTGGTGAAGATGGACAGTCGCCTTTTATTGCCCCTTGAGTTGGAAGAAAATAAACTATCATTAGACGTGGTGTTCCCCTCCATTCGGTTACTACTTGATGAACCTATTTCGGAGTGACCATCGTTATTCTCCGTGCCTTGGCTGTACTCCTCTTCAATCGAATCCGTCGAGCGCCTTGCATTGGAACCATCATGGAATATAGATTGAAACCCCACCTGTGACCATCTAGGAGCGGCATCATGAGGAGATTTGGATGTTTTTAGATGCACATCTTCGTCGGGATGTGTCAGCGCTTGCGGTACTATATCAGAAGAAACACTATAAACTCTAGCTGGTTTGCGATTAGTTGCTTTTATGTTCGGGTTCGTGACGCTCAGTGAGCCTGAGGTAGCACTTCTTTTACGATTTAGGTCTGTTGCCATTGCTTGACTCTGTAGTTTAAGACTCGCCTAGCCACTTATGCTTATTGTGGTTTGTATTTTTTATTTACTGTCTTCTATCTTTCTCCCTTTAATTTTGACCTTATTTTAAAGCCCGCAAAGATCGCTGAAAAATTGCTAGTAAAGGTCGCATGCAAAATGGATAAAGTGCTCTTGTCAAATTATTTCAACACCTTCATTCGCAGTATAGTGGTATATTGGATTGGGTAAAGGAAAACAGGCGACACCAATATTGGTTTAAGCTAGTAGCGTATGCAGCTCTATCCAGGCATTAAAATTGGTTCACCTATTTCTGATAGTAGTTTTTTTTTTTCCAATCGTAAATTTTTTCTTCAATTTCGCGATGAGCTACAAAATAATAGTAGTGCAATCTGTATATTACTTTTCAAGTATCTAACTCATGCAAGTTAGGAGTTCCATAGCGGATATTTCACTATGTTTGATCCTCTCGATTTGTACACCCCTGATGACATCCAGGTTGAGGCTTTACAGTTCAATCTAGCAGAGAGAGAGCCAAAAGATCCTTGCTCACCGCAACGTGACGAAATATTAACGGCTGTAGATGAAGAAGAGAGTGACGACGATGACACCATTATCGATAATCTGGATCTGCCCTCCGTGAAGTATGCTCCGCCAGAAGTTATCCTTTGTATACTAATACTTCTGAAGCCCGATAGACAAGTAAACTTCAATCAGGAGACAGGGAAGAACAAATCTGTACTGGAGGTTTGCAAGAGTCATGGGCTGGAACCCGATCTGCTGAAAAGACTTTTGACTTGGTATACAGAAGAATGGCCTAACAAGAGGTTAAACTCGTTGGAAAAGATATGCAATAAAATCCCAATGCTGAGATTTACAGTATCCAAAGAACTACTGTTGGGCTACTATACTAGTGTATTGAAAAAATACAATAATAGTTGCGGATTGAATGAGGAAATCATACAAGAACTTCTTAAGGAATTGAGCTCAAGGATATCCGAAAACTGTGGGAGAACGGCCCAACCATCCATAGTAAGATATTTTGAATTAAGAAATCTAAGCACTTCCATACCGCTTCATGAACCCTCTTTAACGGCCGATAATCTTGGTTGGAAAACATGGGGATCATCTTTAATACTTTCACAATTAGTCGTAGATCACCTGGATTACCTACATACCACTAATGTGAACATGTTAGCGAACAGCGACATCAAACAGATTAAAGTATTAGAATTAGGAGCGGGCACTGGTTTAGTAGGACTTTCATGGGCCTTAAAATGGAAAGAACTTTATGGAACTGAAAATATAGAAATCTTCGTGACGGATTTACCCGAGATTGTGACGAATTTGAAGAAAAATGTGTCATTAAATAATTTAGGAGATTTCGTTCAAGCAGAGATATTAGATTGGACTAATCCTCACGATTTTATAGATAAATTTGGACATGAAAATGAATTTGACGTCATATTGATCGCCGACCCGATATATTCGCCTCAGCATCCGGAATGGGTAGTTAACATGATATCGAAGTTTTTGGCGGCATCAGGGACCTGTCACCTAGAAATACCTTTAAGGGCAAAATACGCCAAAGAACGAGAGGTTTTGAAATTATTACTAAAAGAGAGTGATTTAAAAGTAGTTGAAGAACGGCATTCAGAGGGTGTGGATGATTGGGGTGCCGTTAAGTATTTATATAGGCAAATCGTTCGCAATTAGTGGGAAAGAAACGAACGCGCTTAGGCGAATAGTTTTTCTTTATAATAAAAATCATGCATGCTACATAGACATTGAAATGTGAATTATAAGTACTTGCCAGACCTTACATACTGATTTATACAATTTATGGAGAAGAAAACTGAATGGGCCACCTCGCCAAAAGGTTAGTTTTTGATTCAGACAGGAATCAATACTGGTAGTACATTAAACAATCAAGGCCGCCTTTATAGTTGCGCTTATGCAACATAATCATCTGCAATCTGCAATCTTAGTTTCACTGCCTGTGGAATAATTTTTTCCGTTAACTGCTTTGGAGTATTCTCGCAATAAAGGTTCATACCATACACTTAACTTTTCTTCACCTTTGTCCAGTAAATTTCTCAAGGCAGAATTCCTATAATGCACAGTCTCAAGATCTATAATAGCACCTGCGCTCCCATCACCTATCAAGCTGCCCATCACCTTTGGCATCTCATTGAGCAGAAATTTTGAAGTGTATTCGTATCTCGTCAAGGTTTCTACTACTTGCATTTGTTCTAAGTACGGTAGTCTTAAGACAATCTCAGCACTAAACTTGTTTCTTATAGCATTGAAACATTCTTCATCTGCTGAAAGATTTCTCAACATTCCAATGCTGTAGCCACTGACGTGAAAATAGTTTTCGACCACATCTTTATGATATTTTACCAAGTACTGCGGATTAATTAATTCCAACCACTCGGTTATTAATTTTGCTTCGGACCCAATTTTTAAAGAATCTTTGTCCATAGTCTTGAATAAAGAATATTCATCTTCCTCAATTCGTGACACCTCTGCGAATAACTGTAAAAGACAATTTGTAGAAAAGGCCCTGACATCAGGATAGTTCTCCGTGTCTTCAAAAAGTTGAGCAAATACTGGCAGTATTTTTTTTACATGTCTTAAAGCCCAGTATTTATCTTGATTTCGTATTTCCAGCAAAAACTTAGTATAATAATTAACCAATTCGATGAAAACGAGGATATCTTCAACGGATTTCAGTATCTCTTCTTTAGTAAAGCAAAATATGATATCCTTGAACTCAGGACCGCTGATGAATTGAAACTCAATAGTCAAGAAGTCAATTAATCTGACAAAAGAAACCGTTTCCATTCTACCCTTTACGCTCACCAGGTATGGCAAATTATTATCAAATAATCGACGCCTAATCAATTCATCTGTACTCAACCTTTCCAACGCTTTTTCGATTGCTGTAATGAGCTTATCATTCTCCACTTTCTCATCAAATAGAATATCCAATAGAATATCGATGATATTACTGGTCGCGAATAAACCCTTTGGCTGCGAATTCTCAATGACTCTACATGCTGCTACTTTTAATGGATCTATTTCTGACCTAAGGGCCTTCACTAAGTCCTCCGCGCTATAAACTTCTAGAACATCGTCAAAATCAGCCATGGGAACAAGCTTGTCCACAACGTCCAAAAGGTAATCGTAATTCAATGAATCATAGGATACGTTAGACGTCAGAAAACGCTTGATCGTAGCCAGTAGTGGTTTAACATCCATATCTGGAAGGGAGACAACAGTCACAAGATTCAAAGAACATTTCCTTAATAGTGTGTTGATATCTTCAGGCAAGTTATCTTCATTAAGTTCATTTTCTAATTGCGTAAGGAGATTTTCCACGTAATTTGTTTCTTTCTCACTCATTGCTCCTGTTTCGCTGAGTTCTTTTGCGGTGATTATAGTTGTAAACTTGTTTTATTTTTAATCCCGTAATTAAGGTGTTTATATAAACTTACTCTTCAATTTTTCTATATGCATTTGAAACAGAAAAAAAGATATAAAAATACCAGCTATAACAAAAATCCATGTAAATAAAATTACTGTATATTTTTTTATGTAATCTAATCAAAAAAAATTCACGTCTAATACTAGTCATAAATGGAGTTGAAGCCATTAACTACTTATTTTTTATCTTCGTCCTTTTTCTTTTCTAAATGGACATTATTACCATTAAAGGTTGTTGGGTCTTCAGGATCTTCTTGATGATCGTTGTTAACAAATTGGAAAACATTTGGCGAGACAGAACGTGACGTAGTAAGGTTGGTTTCCGATGGGTACCTGGTTCCGCTAGGTGTCAGCATTGGTGATGCATGAGCAGATGATTGAACTGGTTCCCGAACATTGTTGTATTGGAAACAGCTTGACGAAGCAGCTCCAGATAAAGGTGTTGAAGACCTCACTTCGTGACGATTCGGCTTCGATGTTTCCTCACGTTGTGATGTTACTTCAGGATCTTTATCGTTGTGCCACCACGTAGAGAATCCCTTATAAAGACGGCCCAAAAGGCTTGGTCCCTCCATCCCAGTCACAGATAGCCCCGAGTTTTGAGTTTCTAGTGGTTTAAGTAATAATGCAGACCTTGGAGTTAGTTCTAGTGTCTCTAGCGTCTTCAATTCATCAGAATCCTTAAATGTCACTCTGGGAATGCCCCTGTGGAATGAGTACGGGCAGTCTCCATCTGTCCTGTTGACGTCCACCCATTTTCTAACGTCATTTAATGTTTCAGACGAGTTGAACTCATGTTTTAGAGTCTTGCCATCAGTCATCCTGATTTGCAAGACGCATTTGCTGCTGTGCAGTTTTTGTGCGTCTTTTATGTAATCATGAACATCCAATGGCTTATCATCATCAAGGGTTCTGTGATGAGTTTCATCAAGAGCTTTTCTTTCTGCACGGTCTGCCCTAACAAGTCTTATAATTCTTTCTCTTTCCTCCTCAGCCAGCTTTCTTTGTTTCAGTTGTTCACGACGTTGGATCTCTAAGGTAGTCTCAGCAATCCGTTCTCTTGCATTTTTCCTATGGACGTCTCTGGATGACTTTTCTTCTCTAGCCAAACCTGGATTGGTTTCCCTGGACGAACTCTCACCAGCCTTTTTGTCTTTGATGCCTATGCACGCCAGCAACTTCTCCCAATGTCGGTCATCCTCGCCTTGAATAATCAATTCTATCTTTCCAGCACGTATCAAGTATATACTGGGTACAACTACATTAGGAAATACTTGCTCAAATAACTGGAACTGCTCAGTGTCTTTGACCAACCTCAACCAAATACTATGTTCCGCTAAAGTATCTAATGAGACATCATCTCCTTTAAACCAACTTTTCAGCCACTGGTCATCCCGTGCAGTGTTGTAAACGGCCAGCACAACGCCTTCCTTGATGGAATCGTTTATTGCTTCTTCCACAGAATCTCTAAACAGTGCTTCTAACATTTGGTTACGGCTGTTTGGTTTAGCTATCCTTGCTTCTTTGTAAGTGCTTTCAACCTCAACCCAGCTCCCTTTTAAATTTTCAACATTACTACGAGGCCTGCCGAAGTTAATAAAGAGCGGCTTTAAATGTCATTTTAATAATTGAATGGCAAATAAAAACAACTACAGCTTCAAACATAAGAGTATATCATAAGTTGCTGTATATGGGCAGCACGTATTACTATGAGTCTCTCGCAGGTGTCACCTTTACCCCATATCAAGGATGTTGTTTTAGGAGATACAGTAGGCCAAGGCGCATTCGCCTGCGTTAAAAATGCTCATCTTCAAATGGATCCCTCCATTATTCTAGCTGTTAAATTCATTCATGTTCCCACTTGCAAAAAAATGGGACTCAGTGACAAGGATATCACAAAAGAGGTTGTTTTGCAATCGAAGTGTTCTAAGCATCCTAATGTTTTGAGACTTATCGATTGTAATGTCTCTAAAGAATATATGTGGATAATTCTGGAGATGGCAGATGGTGGTGATCTATTTGATAAGATTGAGCCTGACGTTGGAGTTGATTCCGACGTGGCCCAATTTTACTTTCAACAGCTCGTTAGTGCTATTAATTATCTGCATGTAGAATGTGGAGTTGCTCACAGAGACATCAAGCCTGAAAACATCTTACTCGATAAGAACGGAAATCTGAAGCTAGCTGATTTTGGGCTCGCCTCTCAATTTAGGAGGAAAGATGGTACATTACGTGTATCCATGGATCAAAGGGGTTCTCCACCCTACATGGCTCCTGAAGTATTATATTCTGAAGAGGGTTATTACGCAGATCGAACAGATATATGGTCTATTGGCATCCTCTTGTTCGTATTGTTGACTGGTCAAACGCCTTGGGAATTACCTTCATTAGAGAACGAAGATTTCGTCTTTTTTATTGAAAATGATGGAAATTTAAACTGGGGACCCTGGTCAAAGATAGAATTTACTCACTTGAACCTACTCCGAAAAATTTTACAACCTGACCCAAATAAGAGGGTGACATTGAAGGCTTTAAAGTTACATCCTTGGGTATTACGTCGAGCTTCATTTTCTGGGGATGATGGTCTCTGTAATGACCCTGAACTCTTGGCTAAGAAACTGTTTTCTCACTTAAAAGTCTCACTGAGTAACGAAAATTATTTGAAATTCACTCAAGATACAAACTCTAATAATAGGTACATTTCTACTCAGCCAATTGGTAACGAATTGGCTGAGCTTGAACACGACTCAATGCATTTCCAGACAGTTTCGAATACACAACGTGCATTTACCTCGTATGATTCAAATACGAACTATAATAGCGGAACAGGTATGACACAAGAGGCTAAGTGGACGCAATTCATAAGCTATGATATCGCTGCCTTACAGTTTCATTCTGATGAAAATGATTGTAATGAATTAGTAAAACGACATTTACAATTTAATCCGAATAAACTTACCAAGTTCTACACGTTGCAACCTATGGATGTTTTGTTACCGATTTTGGAGAAAGCCTTGAATTTATCACAAATTAGAGTAAAACCCGACCTTTTTGCGAATTTTGAAAGATTGTGCGAATTATTGGGTTATGATAACGTTTTCCCACTTATTATAAATATTAAAACCAAAAGTAATGGGGGTTATCAATTATGCGGTAGCATTTCCATCATAAAGATTGAAGAAGAGTTGAAAAGTGTCGGATTTGAAAGAAAAACTGGTGATCCTTTAGAATGGAGAAGATTGTTCAAGAAAATTTCAACTATCTGTAGGGATATTATCCTAATTCCCAACTGAAAAAAATGGAGACAAAAGAAGGGTTAAGATGCACTGATCAAAAAAAAAAAAAAATTCTTTCTACTTATTATATATCTCTCTCGATTTCTAGTGTGTCATCGTAACTATATATTGTTTCGAGAGATTTTATTATTGTAATTAATTTATTGCCATTTTGATCTATTCTACATACTAACAATCAATTCATATCATTATCCCTGTTTGAGTAATATTCGAGCCTCATCATAAAATCTAATAATTCAATTCTCAAGTTTCTTCTTTCTTCCACAGATATTCCGTTCAAGTCGCCCGGTGTGAACCCTCTCAATCTGGCCACTAACCTTCTCGACTTTTTTGAAAAAAAGTGCACTTTTAATGAAGGTGTGGCTTCCCTAGATGTAGCATCTTCGTTACCATCTCCCCCCAACAAAGGTTCGCCATCTGCTTCTGTGTGGGCTTGGCCTAATTGAATTTCATGGTGTTTTTCTTTTCCACCAATTGTTTTTGGTACGGTGTCTAAGCCATTCTGCGCGTTGATATTTGTATTTTCTGTCATTCGAGGAGGTGAATCTGGTGGCATTAACTCATTCCTTTGCAATCTCTTTTTCAATTTCTCTTTTATTTGGCTCTTTGACCCTTGCATTTTCAAAGAATTGAAAATGGGTATACGAATTTCTGGTAACACTGAAATATCAGCAACTTCGGGTTGTTCTTCTAGACCTGTCTCTTTAGATACCGCATGTTCCATTGATTTTAAAAAGCCCTCATCTCTGACATTTTCTTCAACAGGTACAAAATCGTCATTAATATTGGCATCCTTATCTCCTTTAAGCGGTCCCTTCAAATTTTTATTAAGTTCGCATGTTCCACTATCTTCTAAGCGTACATTGATACCTTCTTCGGTCATAACAACTTCCCTAGATTCTTCTTCAGTGCCTTGAATGGGTGTGCTGTCCATCCTGTCATTATTTTTGTTTCTACTGTTTATTGCACCCACTTGATGTTTCTCTTGCGCAACCGTTCCATGTTCATCTTCATCACTACGCAAGTCATCAACTTTTGATTTTTCTGTCTGCTTTGAACTATTGAGAAGTATAGTCCCACTCGGGATCTGAATGCCGTCTCCTGGCACCTCATTCCTTACTGGAGAGGCTTGTTCAACATTACAAGCATAATCGTTGTTTTCACCCTCATTATTAGGACGGGCTTTCTTCACGCTCTTGTACTGTGCAATATTGTCTTGCGTAAAACTTTTACTGTTGATTTTATTCATACTTTCCTGGTTCTCCTGTCTTTGAACATGTTCAACTTGCCCTTTTCCATCTTCCTTTGTTATGGTTTGCTGGTCAAGATCTAAAGTGACATTCAAGGAATTTTCATTACAGTTTGTTTCCACTTTTATGCTATTCCTTAAAGCTAACGAAGATTCTTCGTTGGCTATACTCTTGATGTTAGTACATATAACGTCACTGCTAGGCGACACCGCTTGTTCCTCAGAAACTAAAACGTCCACCATCGTTTCATGACCTTTCGATCTTTTATTTTCAGAGGTAGGCGTCTCTTTGGAAGGTCGTTTTAGAGGATTATCACTGTTAACAACGTTATGATCAGGATTCGTTTTGATAGATCTATTTGTTACCGCCTTCAGTTCGCTAGTGAGAACTTCTATCGGTTGGTATGCGTTCACTTCCGAGGATTGTGTATCAATACTTTCATGCAGCTCAGTAACATCCACCTCATCGCTTTTAGTAGAACAAATGTTGCTATGATTGGCCACGTTTTTATCTAACTGCGTACTCTTCATCTGCTGATCTATTTCTCTAATGCTTTCATTATCCACTTCCTCTAGTGTTTCATCATCAATTGATCTGCTTCGGTTAGCATGTGATTCTTGCTGTGAAGAATTCATTATTGCAGTATTTTTAAGCGATATTGAATCTGAATCTTTCGCACTAATCTGGGAAGATATTTGAATTGAGGAGGGAGGCTCTTTCATTCCCTGCGTAGCCGGAACCTGGATATCTTGAGAATCCACTTTTCTCTGTAAGTTTGAAAGTTTATTTTCACTCCCTTCGCATGGAATATACATCGACTTAGTGTCAGGTATAGCTTCAATTTCCTTACTTGAGTCCCCTTGATGAACCACGCCCGATTCCTGTATCCACTTTCCTATTGTCTTTAATGTTGCATTATAGGTTCTCTTATCTTTAAACTTACGATTATGTGATTTGATGAGGTCAATCAACAGATTAACCATATCAATAGTTTGATAGTTAGGGTTTGGCGGTAATATACTAATTAACATGGAAAAAAATTTTTTGGCGGCACTTCTAGAAAGCGGTTTAGTGAGATATAATAAGACTAATTCACGGAGCATATTTGTACTCTTTTTGTGTTTTTGCATATTAGAGCTAACTGGATTTAAGAAGAAAACTAAAAGTGGCTCCTTTAATTTTTCCAAAATTTGGATCTCTTTTTGTATAATAATCTTTTCAAGCAACTCCAATATATAATCATCATCTCCATTTTCAATTTTTTCAATAACTGCTGCCAGTAACTTCCCATTAGGCTTCTCCTTATACGTCAGTAATTTTAACAGTAGCTCTGGACTTATTTTGAAAAGAACTTCGCTGGTCATATTTCCGCAAAATTCATCCAAATGATCCGCCATATTATTCTTTATGCAAAAATTCAATAGGCCACTGAATAATGGTTCAATGGGATTTGCCATCGCCAGATGAAGGAGTTCTCTGATTATTTCTGATTTTTCTAACTCGCTATCAGACGCATTTTGTAAAACGTTCTCGATTTCTGAAAAATTTTGATTTAGCTGTTCAAGTTGTTGACCCTTCAACAGCCAACGAACTAATGTAAGCTGTTCGGAGCACTTGAATAGTTTTATGTTTGCTGCAAAATATGAAGCTCTGCTACGTGGTAACAGCTTCAATAGGAGATCTGAATTTAGATCAGGGATGGAATTTAGTAAATTTGGATTGGAATGAATACAGTACTCCAAAATATCCATAAATTTGTTACGCCTTAAAAATGGGAGCAGACCGGAAAACAGTTCAGGATTCCCTGGTAAAGAAGTTTTTAACAGCGTGATCAGATCCACGTTTAATTTGTTTTCATTTTTTGAAACATAGCTTTGAATGAAATAAATAAAATTATTGTTCGACCACATAGACACATGAAGTAGTGTAAACAAATTAACTGGAAAGCTGAGCTTCAAACATAGGTCCAAGAAATTTTCAATGGAATTTTCATTCGGAACTTTGTTCACAATATTCGCCAAACTCTGAAATTCTCTGAAAGATATATTTGGTGGTAATAACGTTGATCCAACCCAATTTTGGGCATATACTTCTGTTTTCTTATCATCCAATTCTAGAAACTTTTCTATTATCAGAAATTCAGATGTTTCGTTTCGAGCTTTCCTGATAACATCTTTTAAAAGATCAAGGGTCATGTTTCCTTGCGAAATACCAACTTTGGAAATTTGGATATTGAAATTTACTAATGATGAATCATTCTTTCTTAAAAACAGGTCCAAAAATGTATAAACAAACGATGAAGTAACAGCACCAAAAAAGTCACGAAAAATGGGTGTATCTTTGTTGTTTTGCGTGACTTTTAATATAAGACTGCTAAAGGATTCTAAATGAGTTTGGTCCTTTCTATCCTCTGGAAGATGCTTCAAAGATGTAAGGATCAGATCATGAGCCAAATTAACGTTAGAAATGGCTACTTCAACAGCCTGGAACACAACTTTCATGATTTTATCGTATTCACGCTTGATGATCTGCGGGGGCAGGCTTGAAATGTCTTTTAACTTTACACCTTCTGAGGCTATAACACTCATTGGGTGAATATGCTTTTTATATTTTCTTTCCAATGCAACATCTGCATTCTTTCCCCCAATTAACAAATGCAAAACTGTGAAGAGTACATTTTGCAAGTGAATCGAATCATATTTGAAAACATAATCTTCATAAATCGGGGTTATTAGGTGGTCCCAAAATAGTTCAAACATATCTGTTGACAAATTCTTATTACTTGTAAATGCAGTGTAAACAACACCTAAAAGGTGGTAGATGATCCCTTCTCTAGCGCTTGGATCATTCACATAAGGAAGCGTCATTTGAAAAGGGGTTCGTAAAAGTGACAGTAAACTTTTGTTTCCTTCCTGATTTTTCTGTGATATTTTCGTGCATATGCAGTAGGTAATAATTCTCCAAACTTTGATGGACATTAAGCGAGTCTTGGGGTGATTATTGATAAAGCACAGGTTATTTAAATCAAACCAAACTTTGTTAGATTCTGATGTCAAATCATAAACTCTCTTTCCGCTATCGTATAGTAATCCGGTCATTGAAAGCCACAAATCCATTGCTATTTTATTGTCATTTTTGACCACAATATAGTTTTTTATCTGCTGTGTAAGAAGATGACCAATTGTCACTTTATCTAAATTAGCGCTGTCATATGAATTTAACGGTAGTTTAGATAAAAATTTTTCCGGGATTGTTTCGCATACTGGAGATAGCATGATACACTGGTAAATCCTTTCATGTTCATCAACAAAATCTAAGCATTTTTTTAGTAGTTCCAGTAAAACAACTATTGAAGTTATGAGAATTTTCATGGAGTAAATTTCATCTCCGATAATAATCCTAGGTAGTACCTCACCTGGTAACCAAGAAGTTACCGTCTCAATCATTAATTTTGGATACTTGCTCAAAAATCCCCTTATAAGTAGCAATTTTTCATATATTAGGTTGTGACTATTGATTTCCATTATTTCAGTGAAAGTGCTAATGATAGGTTTAATTTCTTCGTTGCTCAAGAAAAAAGTACCAAATTTTTCGTCTCTCAAGAAAGAGACTTGTGCTGTTATGATTATCTTGTTTGAATTTTCATTTCTTAGCGCACCGGTGGTCCACCTGTAAATAACTTTTAACTTATTAACCAAATCTGGCCTTTTCGTTAGCCACTTAACGATTTTGAAATTAGACATAATAGCACTGAAGAATCGAACTATTTGAACATATAGTCTGATTACAAATGGATTTTTTTTTTCACTACTACTTAATAATGTGTCCTGTGCTATTTGTAGATGCGGTATGCATATTTCAATGATACTTTCTATATTCACAATTAGAATATTGAATTTCTGATCAACCTCGTTAACATTTTTAGTGGTTAGAATGGGTATAATATTATTAAAGGTTGCGTATACCTCAAACCTCCTCGCGACGTAATCTTCAGATTCTTGTCGCAAGATGCCCAATCCGCCCTCAATAATTTCTTTAAACTCCGAAACACTTTCATTATCAACTAAACCATGGATCTCACCACTCACCCAATACTCTAAGGCGCGAGGATTTACCCTTGTTTCCTTATAAGGTGATGTGAAAATATTACCGTTGTGTAATTTGTGTTGGGTATATTGGAGTTTATTGTAACTCAAGTCGCTTACAGTCCTCACTGAAGGCAACCTATTCCTCAAAATTGATTTTCCTGGTTTGCTTGATGGAGAGGGTTTAGGTGAGGAACCTGGTATGCGGTAAATCGGTGATGATTCTATCCTATCAGAAAAAGCTACACTTTTTGTAACCGGTGATACATTATCACTATTAGAGGCAGACAACTCTGGAAGACTTTGCATTAGCCTGCTTCCTGTATCTTCTGGATATAAATTCTTGTTAATAGCTGATAAATCAAATTGTTTATTCTCGCAATCACTTGAAGACGCTAGCTTTCGCCTCTTTGGCGTTGGCGATAGATCGCTTTGTATATGCATATGAGCTTGTGGAGATGGAGGTGGCAAGTTAGTTTTCATCCACGGAGAGCTTCCATTGGAATAATTATCGTGTTGAGACCTACGGAGGATATGCTGATCAATTCGATCTATCGTATGTTTCTTTTTATCTGAAAAATCTTTCGACATTGCAAATTGACCACAAAAACGATTTTGCAATGGCAATCCTGTAATAACGTTGACGAATATATATATATATATTCACTTTTATCTCCTTAGGTACTGATGCCGACGAATTGCCTCAAATCGCTCTAAGACTGCGTTATTACTTTCGATCTTCTTGCTAACGATGAGTCGCCAATAAATAAAAAATCGACGCGTCGGTCAATTATAGTAACTTCTATTATTGTAGTAAATATGACATAAGAGGAAAAACACAAAGAACTGAAAATCAAAATGGCACTAATCACCTGCCTTCTGTTGACTTCTTGTTTCTTATCAAAAGTAGAGTATATTCACGATGTAAATCTAAGATAGCTGTCCTTACTATATAAATATTTGCTGCGGCCCTTTTTTAACGATTTGTAAAGGATTACAGCAGTTCGTTATACTTGGCTGATAGCGTTAATTTTGCATACTTTTCTTATAATTGGTAATTTTCCTACGTATTATACAGTTGTACGTATACTTATATAACAAAGTTCATGTGTACTTCATATTAACCTCAGCGATACCCCTACAGATGATGTGCCAATCCATAGTTTTGTCTTTTTCGCGATTATAATGCTTTTTCCACCATTTGAAGAGCTCATATACGAAGAACAAGTTTGGTTGAATGATAACATTAAGCCTCCGTACCCTCACAAACAAATACGCACTTGCCAGGTCACACTGGAGATATCTCATACATTCAGCTATACAAACTGTTGCAGATCTGGAGACTCCGACCATACAATGCACCAGAACTTTCCCTCCTGTTGCTTCGGAATTGCTAATAAAATCCAAAACTTTGTCTATTTGGTGGAAAAGCGGATCTTTGCCGTTGTCATCTAGATTTTCGATCTGGCAAATTTGAAATCCAGAATTTTCACTTATTACTACGTTGCTGCCATTTTCTTGCTTATCGCTGACCACAGTATCAGCTCTATTTCTGCTTTTATTACATGTAGTATTACCTGCAACTTCATTGGTATTCGTCATAGTTATTGCACGATGTGGCCTTACAGGATGAGCAATTTTATCCTTATTCAATGTCCATGAAACAACTTCACCGACAGAAACTATATGCGTAATTCCTAGAGACTTAAGTAAGGCAGGATTTTGTGCATGATCCAGGGATCCCAAATACAAGTGACGTAGAATCCGGGATGGCAGTGGGCCCTTCAAATTAACGAAATTAGACTCAAGAGGAATCTTCATAAAAAATATGCTACTAAAAAGCTCTGAAGAAATGTGTAATTGAAAGCTTTTATCCCTAAATTTCAATGCATTGGCATATAATTTTAGATTACTTCCATTCTGCGGACTAAACTCCCGCAGGACAGGTTGTAAATGGCCTAAAATTTGCAAGTCTGATGGAAAAAGGAAAAATGGTCTTGGATGGATCCTCAAAAGAGCGTCTTGTAACGGAATATTAAAGTGGAATATAATATAAGCTGTTAATAATAATGACGTTTCTGTATATCCGTCTTCGCAATACATGAACGTCAATAATTCTTGAACTTGGGATACTTGAAATATTAAATAACAAACATTCAAAAGAATTTCCACAGACTGAATGTTTAAGTTCCCCAAACCTATACTACCTGAGGCAGGGAAAGTCAAATGCAAATGCTCTTGTGATTTTGACGCATCATCGTCTAATAAAAGATCTAGATATGTTCGGATTTTCGTTAACGACGGCATTTGCGAGTTTGACGTACATTTTATGATCAATTTCCACACCTCTTTTGTATTCGGTATGTTATACAGTTGAGAAATGGAGGTTGTCGGATTGTCCGTATCATAATTTAGAGACTTTAAATTTACTATGCTTGTATTCTCTTCGAAACGGTGGGTCAGAGATATATTGTTTTTTTTAATTATTTGATAATTATGCCAATCAGTGGTGTTACCGCAAATCAACCCTGTTTCCTCCAATCGTGTAGCTGAAGTCAGCTTATTCAACTCTAACTTCTCGCACAAAACCATATTCTTATCAACGTTATTGAAACACACTATTTCACTAGGTGACGAACATAAATTCAAGGGAGTATTATTCTTGAAAAATTCGTTGTCTAATAAAGGTGTACCAATCAAAGTTTGAGGTATATCTGTATTGAAATTCTGATAAGTGCAAATAAAAAGATTCGTCTTGTAAAGCGATCCTCCACTCCCTACATAACCCTTTTGAACAAACATTAAACAGATCTGTAAAAGTAGTGCAAGGGTTGTACAATTGGGGCAATTTCCCTCGTGTGAGCACGCTGGCGCTGATTCTGTTTGCATATCAGTGCTGCCACCAGTCCGCGAACAATAAATTACTATATTATCAACCATTTCTATCATCTTGGCACATTGCAGGTCGAACCTTCGGAATAGACCTCTCCTTCCCCAGACGTCCTGCCCACTCCGTTTTAGCGTGGTATTAGACCCAACCTTGTTTCTAGAATACCTTTTAAGTTCTAATGATAGTCCACGAGGATCTACTTTCAGAAATGGTAAAATGCTATGATTGTGACAATAAGTAGCAGCGTTTTCCAAAGCAACATCATCCACTTGCAATTCCAATTGTCGTATCTGAAACTTTAGCAAGTTCAAAAGTTCCTTTGTGTTATTGGGATATTGAAAACCATTAGAATCATTTCCAGTTTCACAGGTATCGCCCTCTCTATGAAAGGAAGTGCGAACTTTCCAGGACTGGAAGATATCATTCACTTCGAGAGAATTACGCAAAAGCGCAGAATTGTTAGCATCTGATTGCGATTTGACTATTGCAAGAGAATGAGGAAAATCGGGTGGTTGACCAAAGGAAATATCATGAGCCCAGGGGAACATTTTTTTACATTCAGGCCATTCTGCATCCTGATGTAGTCGCATAAGATCATGCAGTTCACCAGGTGTGATTGAGGGCACTTCCAAAACCATGGTTGTTGCTCTAGTTTTCTATACCCGCCCCTTCTACCTCAATGACAATCTCTCTTTTATGGTTGGTGTTTCTTTTCACTTTTTTACTTCTTCTTGTACTTTTCTTTTTGAACCTTAAAAACTCTTGCAATTATGTTTCCATGATGCTTTTGAAGTAATAATTTATTTTTATTACGCGAAATTAATGGCCTTAACAACTGCCTGCCCCAACAGATAAAAACAAGCAAGGGTCAACCGTGTTGCAAAAAAAATGTCCAACTTAGTTAAAGAAAAAGCACCTGTCTTTCCTATATCTAAAGTAAAGAAGATTGCCAAATGCGACCCCGAATACGTAATTACATCTAATGTAGCTATATCAGCGACCGCATTCGCTGCTGAGTTATTTGTACAGAATCTCGTCGAAGAATCGCTGGTCTTAGCACAACTGAATTCGAAAGGAAAGACAAGCCTACGATTAAGCCTAAATTCTATAGAAGAATGTGTCGAAAAAAGAGATAATTTCAGGTTTCTAGAGGATGCCATTAAACAACTGAAGAAGAATAGCGCACTCGACAAGAAGAGAGAACTAAACATGCAACCGGGTCGGAGCGATCAAGAGGTTGTTATAGAAGAGCCTGAATTGCATGAGGATGATGGTGTAGAGGAAGAAGAAGAAGAAGACGAGGTATCCGAAGAAGAAGAGCCCGTACACAATGAAGAACTTCTTGATGATAGTAAAGATCAACAAAATGATAAATCCACGCGCAGTGTGGCAAGCTTGCTGTCGAGATTCCAGTATAAATCCGCACTAGACGTAGGAGAACACTCCGACTCTTCTGATATCGAAGTTGACCATACGAAAAGCACCGATCCTTAGTGTTGTTGCTATTATTGCTATGTAATTACTATTCGATGCAATATGTTATACATATACATACACGCAATGAGAACCCTAACCTTGAACTTACTATTTTAAAAGGACATCTCGAAAAAGCTTAGGGATAATTAATATTTTGTAGGTTAGAGCTGTTATGTAGGGAAGAAAAACAAGGGCTTTAAAATAATAATCACATTACACGAATAACTTAATTTGTCTTTCTGAAATGGAAAAAGAAAAAAATGACGACTGTAACATTGGATGAATTAATACTGTCATTATTGATACGTTGTTAATTATAGACAGAAATGTATTCAGTACAATAGAACAGTGCTCATAATAGTATAAAGGGTCACAATGTCCAAAAAACAGGAATATATTGCACCAATAAAATACCAAAACAGCTTGCCTGTGCCACAATTACCTCCTAAACTTCTGGTTTACCCCGAGTCTCCGGAGACGAATGCAGACTCCTCCCAACTAATCAATTCACTATACATCAAAACAAACGTCACTAATCTAATTCAACAGGATGAAGATTTAGGTATGCCGGTTGATTTGATGAAATTCCCAGGCCTATTGAACAAATTAGATTCTAAACTGCTTTACGGCTTTGATAATGTGAAATTGGACAAAGATGATCGAATTTTACTGAGGGACCCTAGAATAGATAGACTGACCAAGACTGATATATCAAAGGTTACCTTCTTGAGACGCACCGAATATGTCTCCAATACAATTGCAGCCCATGATAACACATCGTTGAAAAGGAAAAGGCGCTTGGATGATGGAGATTCGGATGATGAAAACCTTGATGTTAATCATATAATTAGTAGGGTCGAAGGAACATTCAATAAGACGGACAAATGGCAACATCCGGTGAAGAAGGGTGTCAAGATGGTTAAAAAATGGGACCTATTGCCCGACACAGCTTCAATGGACCAGGTGTATTTTATCCTAAAATTCATGGGCAGTGCATCATTGGATACTAAAGAAAAAAAATCTTTAAATACAGGAATTTTCAGGCCAGTGGAACTGGAAGAAGACGAATGGATTTCCATGTATGCCACAGATCATAAGGACTCTGCCATTCTGGAAAACGAATTGGAAAAGGGTATGGATGAAATGGATGATGACTCTCATGAAGGTAAAATATACAAGTTTAAAAGGATAAGAGACTACGACATGAAACAAGTGGCTGAAAAGCCAATGACAGAGTTAGCTATACGTTTGAATGATAAGGACGGCATAGCTTACTACAAACCCCTACGTTCAAAGATCGAATTAAGACGTAGGAGAGTAAACGACATCATTAAACCTTTGGTGAAGGAGCACGATATAGACCAACTTAATGTTACTTTGAGAAACCCTAGCACTAAGGAAGCTAACATAAGGGACAAGTTAAGAATGAAGTTTGACCCCATAAATTTCGCCACTGTAGATGAAGAAGACGATGAAGACGAGGAGCAACCAGAAGACGTTAAGAAAGAATCGGAAGGCGATTCAAAAACAGAAGGTTCTGAGCAAGAAGGAGAAAATGAGAAGGATGAAGAAATCAAACAGGAAAAAGAGAATGAACAAGATGAAGAAAATAAACAAGATGAAAACCGTGCAGCTGATACGCCCGAAACTTCAGATGCTGTTCATACTGAACAAAAACCAGAGGAAGAAAAGGAAACTTTACAAGAAGAATAGAATATTGAGAAGTGAAGGGAGATTGATTTTAAACCTGTAGTTCTTTTTACATTTGTTTGGAAATAAAAAAACCAAAGTAAATATTATAAATATGTATTAATAAAATATGCATTACCTCAATGTAGAAGAAAAAGATAGTGAGCACCCAAACGGAATCCAAAATGCAAAATCGAAATGACACCTAAAAATTCAATGCTTCTTGATGATTAATGCACCGGTTTGCCAGCCACCAGCAGTTACACTGACACAAATATAATCTTCAGGTAGTTCTATTTTCGTGGGCTTAACGACCCTAATGTTTCTTTGCCCTTCCCAATTGCCAATATGTAGCTCGTTAACTATTTTTTCAGAAGGGCCCAATCCTAAGCACCCACAATCCTGACTTTCAATACCCCATGAATACAAATGACCGCGTTCGGTTAGTGCCACCGTGTGATAGTCACCACTTGCAACGGAGATAACATTTTCATTGATGTCTAGCTCCGTTAAACTATCTTTATCGACATCTCCATTTGTTACTTTCAAAGTATAACAGTGAGTATCGGTGAAGAGGACTAATGAAGCAAAACAGGCGTTAATTTTGCACAGTTTTCCGACAATATTTAAATCTACTATCTGGTTCAGTCCATTGTGGTACTTCCATAGTTTATCGCCGTTGTTATTAATGAAGAAAACGCAGTTATCTTGTAAACATGCAAAGTCGACAATCCTGGAGTCTCCATTAACATCATTCGTATTCGGGACAATCTCGTATTTTGCAAAAGCAAAGCTCTCGCCCTTTTGAATAGCATCTCTTTCTTTCCATGCAACCAACCCGACCTTATATATATAGCAACAATTGAAATTCCAACCACTAGCAATTTTCAAAATAGGATTCGTAGCACGACTAGGTAGGTTAGCAAACTCAATTTTGACACCTTGGTCAGATTCCGTTGAGTCCCAAGAATAAATATTGTTATCTGTATCCATTGCTAGGAAATGACTTCTCCCAGAGCTTACCGCGACAAATTGAATATCATTAAATGATCCTAAATTTTCATCCCTACCACTATATAATGGGAAAGAATTTCTTGCGAACATTCTCCTGATATGATTATTTCCTGGTACAGCCTTGTTAGCACTTCGTTCCAGCATTTCTATCTGGCTGTAAATATTCTCATGCGGCCCCATTGAAGGCATTGTAGTTCTAGGGACACCACTATGGCTCCCTCCGGGAGAGGCTGCAGGCGCACCTCCGCTATCTATGGTAATATGCTGAGCTGTAGTTGCATTTCCTGGTTCATAAGCAGTAGATGGATGGCTACCGCTCATTCTCCTTCCAGAAAATGTACCCGTGGTATTGACAGTACTCCCATTACTGCGGCTAGTGATCCGCGGATACGATCTTTCCATATTGTGAATCATTTCTCTGAAGGGATTATAATCATGCTGTGAACCACTGGGACCTGGTCCTTTTAACCCTCCAGAAAAAGTGGATCCGCTGCTGTAAAGGTTACCTGACTCAGTCAATATTTGGAAAGAAAAACCACCACTAGATACTTGAGCTATGATTTCGTCTCCATCCTTCTTGATGGCGCTTAACGGGTCCTCTGAAGGAGTGAAGTTACTAGTTCTAGATGTTGTCCTACTGTTAAACCAAGGAACTTCAGTGGGGGTATTGACACCATATTTGAACCGCGGACTTGGCCCGTTTAGTGAAGTGGCGACAAGTTCATTATTGGAACTCGCGGTATAGCCCAACCTTCCATGCTTTAAATAACCCCAACTATAAAACTTTGCATCATATGCCCGTAATTGGTATACTTCCTGCCATGACAAGGTGGGGAATGCTTCTCTTAAAATCGTCTCTGTGCAGGTCTTAAATTCCGCCGAATTTCGACCCTGGAAAGGCTCGTCATTTGTCTTTAATGTCCCAAATGCCTTATGAAATAGTTCATGCCACAAAATTTTAGAGTGGTCAAAATCTAGTAATGTATTATAATACTTATTTGTCTGCGAGAGGTTCTTAATATCATCACTGCTTAAAAATGGTAGCGTAGCTTGAACGATATCTGGGGACAATCCTGCGTCAGGCTCCTTTTCTCTGCTCTCAACTTCACTCATGATGTGCTTTTCCATTTATAATTGAGAGTATATCCTTTGGACAATAAAACTATACTCCAAAAAAGGGGTTGGAGCTTTTATACGCCTTTATCCATTAATCATCCGTTTGCTCAATAAAAGGGTCTCGGCGAGGCGCCCGGAAGAATCATCTAGCAATACCTTCAAAATAATACGGACATTAAATACAAATTAACTAATTATCATTAGGTAGAGGCCTACATATGCAAATTGGGTATATATTAAGCACTTTAAAATCAATTGTTTGTAGTTGTTTATAACCTATTGAATACTTTAGACAAAATCTCAGTCAAATTAGACCAATTTTTGATTCTGAGATTTTCGTTGGCTAAATGGCCATTGTCAGTGGATTGGCCACATGGTATTTGAACAGCTGGCGCGTCGAATATTCTTTCCAACATTCTCAAACATGAAATAGAACCTCCTTCTCTTACTAGCAATGGTTCTACGTCCCATGCAGTAGTAATTTCGTCCTTTAATATTTGGTATGCATGATTTGTTGGGTCACCCAACCAACCTTCTGCTTCGTTTAAAACTTTAATTTCTAGATGATTTTGAGATTTCAATTGCTTGAAACTTTCTTCTAAATACGCTTTGAGATCTCTCTTGACTTGTTCTACACTTTGCTCAGGTACTAACCTGATGGAGATACCCATGGTGACACTTTTTGGAATAACTGTTATGTTACCAGGACCGCTAAACTTGACTGTTGTCATAGACAAGGAAGGCTTAGTCCAGTTGGTAATTAAATCTTGAACAGTAGTATTTTCGTCGATATTTGCAAGCTCGGTAATTTTCTGAAACCTTTGATATTCTTCTTCAGTCAGATCTTTCAATGGTGAATAAAAATTTGGAATCATAATTTCATTTTGTTCGTTTTGTAGTTTGGACACGATTTTCACTAAATTAACCATAGGTTCATCATAAACACCACCGTTAAGACCAGAATGTCCGTCAGGCTTATCGCTCCAGACTTTTATTTGGGCATTAATAACACCTCTCAATCCATAATTCAAGCATGGATGTTCTTGATCAACCCAAGTAGAATTACTTAATAAAATCCAGTCAATATCTTTTCCAATAATATCATGGTACTTTTCACAAACTTGCTTCAAACTAGCAGATCCGATTTCTTCACTTCCTTCCACCAAAAATACGACATCGTTCACCAATTCTCCCTGTTGAAACAAATACGCCACACTATGAATAGCGCTCACCAATGGCCCTTTATTATCTGATACTCCTCGACCTTTTAAGTATCCGTTTTCACAAGTTAAAGTAAATGGGTCGGTATTCCAGTTGAAAGTATTTCCAGACGATATAACGTCATAATGCCCATACCATAGAATACGCTTTTTCTTGGCACCCTTCACCTGTGAAACTTTCCCATTCCCTTGAAAATATGCGAATACAACAGGATTACCACCATCAGGCAATGGAAATAATTGGGAGTTTGTAGCTCCAAACTTCAAGAATAATTGTTGCAGGTAGATTGCACAACGCCTTAATGACAAAGTATTAGTAGTGTCTTTGCTTTGAGACACTGTCTGGAAAGAAATAAGTTCTCTCAGTGTGTTTAACATCTCCTCGTTATTTAGAGAGGCAGATTGATAGGCGGCCCATAAATTGGTGGTTTGTAATGTAGATGATGCATTGATGGGTGAGTTGCTTGACAGAGGCACCGCAGATAATAATGAGGTTATATCCCAGAGAGTCAATGACCCATCGCTACCACCCGTTAATAAACTAACAGATCCAGCATTTGATTTACTGAAAATCTCTGAGCTTAATATTTTTCCTTGTTGAGGGTTCCAATGGTTAACTTGGTTCTGGTAAAAATGCGTGATGCCTGATTCATCAATGGCAAATACATGGTCCATATAAACTGATATTGAAATGACGTCCGATTCATGCTTTGTTTTCAGAGTTGAGATTATTTGCTGAGTATTTAAGTCCCAGATTTTTATAATCCCGTCAGTCAACCCGCAATATAAAAATGGGAACTCAATAGTTTGGGATATGACGCTATCTTCATTGTCGATTTTATCGTTTATCAAGGAGATTTTAACAGTGTTTTGCCCTTTATCTTTAGAGAACTCCCAAAGCTTGCTTATTCCATCACCAGCGGATGAAATTATGTGCTCTGCACCAGAAGTTCGTGAGCTTTTTTCCAATAACTGATTAAACCTGGGACACAATTTATTAATAGAATAAATAAACCCATAATGTGCATATTTAATAATGTTTTCGGAGGGAACCTCTATGATGGCAGCGCCACAGTTTTCTTGTAGAGAGGTCAATGAAGTTTGAGATAATGAATTTGAACTATATCCAGTCGGACCTAACGAATCAAAGAACTTATCATATCTTCTATGCGGTAATTTATTGATATTTTCTACTCCATCAGAGGATTTTTTTTCAATCTTCTGAATCAAGTTCTCAACATATAGTAAGCTTGCATTTTGACAGCCAAAGACAATAGTTTCCAACGAATCCAAATATGCCAATGAGAAAATATCACCAATATCGGTCACTGAGTAAACAGTGGCTATTTCAGTAACAGGTAGAAAGTCATCTCTAATGGTCTTTTCGCCAATGGACCAAATTCTCACCAAAGAATCTGCGCCGCCTGAAAATAAAAAGTTTTCATCTTCTGATCCTGTCAAGCACAAAACCGAAGATCTGGTATGCGTTTCCTCTTGTGATTCGCCTAGTCTAATCGTATGTATTAGATTATATGTGGGAAGATCAAAAACCAATATCTTGGAGTCTTGGCTACCAGCAAACAACAATCTTTTTTTTGGAAATGCAACAATGGATAAGATGGAAAAAGCGTGATTCCACCTATGAATTAGTTCAGAGTGCAATGCGACACCCCTGCTATCGTACATGATTTCACAATTACTTCTGCCCTCGTTTTTCACTTTTCCTTACAGGGTTGTTCGGTTTCTCGAAATAGTTTTTCACTTAAATAATTCAGTTACACACATTTTATTGATATTGGTGCCACAGCTTTTCGCGGCGCACAATGCGATTATCACTCAAGTTTATGGTAAAGTCGGTATTCCCTCTCATGAGAAAAAAAAAAAAAGATACCATCTTCATTGAACTTCTAATTGCAGCAGTAATTGTGAGCAATGCTCAAGAGCTTCCTTACCATATAACAAAACATCGAAATCAGAGGATCATTCTAGATCAAAGTGAAATGCCCTTAACTATGAAAAGGAATACGAAAATAGCTGTGAAGTGTTATTATAATTATTAACAAGGTTAGTAATCTTTAAACAGAGCCTAATACTTGCGGGAAGGACTTTCAATGTTGCTTCACTGCAGCTTGTTGGCGGCTATTTGATGATGATTTTCTTGAGATACATAATTATTATTATCACGTTTCACGGATTATTTTTGAAAAGCTAGAATTAATACAAAAGATAGGACTATTGAAGTAGTATACACCAATTTTTGCTTAAAAAAACTACGGGAATCAAAGATTACCTTGAAAGTGAGGACAGCAAATAACTAAAATGAAAGGCTCACCCATTTCTCAATTTAGTAAGACCTCTATTAATGCTCTTACCAGGCCTTGGAAGAAATACAGAGATGGTGAATTATTTTATGGGTTATCAAAAGTTGGGAATAAAAGAGTGCCGTTGACCACGAAGCAAGGTAACAAGACGATGTACAAAGGGACAAGAGCTTCAGGGATTGGTAGACATACAAAATTCGGTGGTTATGTGATAAACTGGAAGAAAGTCAGAACCTATGTTACCCCAGATATGGTTAATTTCGAATTAAAGCCCTACGTTAACGCAAATGTACCACCTCTAAAACACGAATTTAAAGGATTTAGCGGCGGCCCATTAGATCCTCGTTTACAGTTATTAAAGATAAAAGAATACATAGTAAACGGGAGGGTACAAAGCGAAGGGGCCACCGACACTTCATGTTATAAGGAGCGTGGATAAGTTATTTATAATCTTTCTTCAATATGCGTGTAAATACTAGTTTTCGACTTTATAGGTAGATAAAAAATAAAACTTAAGATTGTAAAACAAAATCAAATAAAACATGGCTTAGACATTGCACCATATGTCATCTTTCTTTGAGTTAAATATAGATACATATAAATCTAAAAGAAGAGCAAAAAGTTCGTACGTATATAAATGCGCGTAGCAGAGAGAATTTGATCTTCTTTTTTGTTTTCCTTCTTTTTTTTCTTTTCTTTGTTTACATAGCACCTGGAACACCCAAGACTTGATTCAAAGCACTTTGACCGCCACTTTGTTGGTATTCAATGGTAATGACTTCTAGCAAAGAAAACCCACCAGCAATGCCAACAACTATACCAGCAGCTTTACCTTTCAAACCCAAAGATTCACCGATAACGGTGATCAAACTTAAGACGGATGCACCCGTAACAGCTGCGATTGGAATGACTTTGTTCAATTCTTTAGCGACATTCTGTTCTCTGCGTCCCATCAAAGTGATACCTTGGTCTTTGAATTCCAAGGCTACATCACGAGCAGAGGAACCTGAAATAGCCTGCCACTTATCAGCAAACCAAATACCAGTAACCAATATAAAGGCGGAATAGGTGATGAAGGTTAAAGGTTGTTGAGTGACACCTTTGAAGAAAGATGTTGGTGGAGCCAAAAGAGATAATGGGAAGGTTGGGACTGCTAAAAGATTATTAGCATTCTCATAGTGGCCCATTATTTTGCAGATGATGTGAGTTGGTTCATTCTTGGCAACCAATTGAATTAAAACGAAAGCAAAAATGTGGATGTAGAACAAGATGGTGTAAGAAAACAAAACAGATAAACAGCCAGTGTATAGTAGCTTAATTGGGTAAACATTGTTTGTACCACGGGCTCTTGTTGATCTGATTGGCAATTCTACACGGACACTTTGCAAATAGCACACAATAATGGCAATTGCCAAAACTATAATAGTAGTTGTCAAGTTTGGTAGATAGTCTCTGTTGAATGCAGAGATGATGCCGCCAATAAATGTCTTGTGCTTAGATCTTAAACCTTGAATCAAATTGATTAGGGCACCTTGGGCTTCGGTTTGGTCGTCCTCGCCAACTTTAATTTGAGAAACACCAAAAGTATCAGCCACCAAGTTAGTGGCGATTACCACAGTGTTGATTATCATAGCTCCAGAAGAAAATCCAAATCCTTTATCGATGACTTCAGCTAACAAAGTGGTGAATATGCCAGCACCGACCAATTGAAAGTTGATCAACCCGATCTGTACCACAGATAAATCATCACCAAAATAACCTGCAAATATGAAAATGTTGGTCAAAATCACATACTGAACAATGGCAAAAACTTTTGTTAAGCTTTGAAATAATTCTCTATCACTTTGGATCTTGAAATTAACTTTAATTACTTTCAAACCGGCTAATAATTGTAAGATTAACCCACTAGAAATGTTGGGAAAAAGGCCAAATTCTAGCAAGGTTCTTGGTTCACACCCAAATACACCTCTTAGAAAATAAATGGGGTCATTAACATTAGGTGTGGTAGCTTTGGGCAAACCAACAAGTGGGAATTGTGCAAAAAGGTAAATTAACCCTGCAAAAATAGTATAGACAATCTTGTCATCAAATGGTAATTTTTCAAAAGGTAACTCAACTTCCGGTAAAATCGGTAGGATAGGCTTAACGATATCAATTAGACGAAAACCAGACATACTAAAACAATGGAGAGTGGCGGGGGCAAATGTGCTAAAAAATGCGTACGAGTAATGGATTCAATTCAATAAAGCTATGAAAAACCACCCAACCCAAGCAAAGAAAAAAAAAAGAGCAAGCTTTTCTGCAGTGTATTCGATCTTACTTTTATTAACTTTTACTAATTCAATGAAGGACCAAATGACATCTATCAAGACTGTGGTAGCTAGCGAACAAAGGATAACTATTTTGTCGGTGTAAAACAAACCCTGCTTCCGCTTTGCTCTCTACCCGACATTTTTTTTTTCACTTTTTCAGCTCTTTTCTTTGCCACGAAAGCGTGTAAAGTGATACAGATCCTACCGTGTCTAATGATATCGTTAGCGCCCCTCTACATGGTTGCATTAAGTACAGACAGAGGAATGATTAAACCTAAGACGAGGATAGTCCTTATGCATTATGAAAAGCAATTCAGGGCAGTTGAAGTCACATATATGGCTGCAAATCGAATATAACTTGTAATGTAGTTCAAAGTGGCCGGTAGCAATAAAAAGAAAGGTATCTCAACAACTTTATGTTTCACGTTATGAAAGAATATCGTTAACAGTCTCAACAGTGTCTGTTCTTATAATTTGGCATGAGTGTATGATGGTTGTTCTCTGTTGTTTCGGTACTATCAACGGTTATTATCATTGGACGCAAAAATATCGTTGGCGGCTAAATACGGGGGTGGCAAAGAGTTTGCGCCCGCGTTCAGTGGATACAAACAGTATAAGTAGGACAGGCGACATCTTTAGTAAATAGTACAGGAAAAGGAGGACTTATCAGGGTATCACACAAACAATGGTACAGAACAATGAATCGGTTTTTTTCGTTGAATGCGACTCTTATAAGGAGAGCCCTTCCACTTCACCAATACGCTTGGACGACCTGGATGGAAATGACGCTGTGTCGGATCAGGGTTTAGCTTTCGACGGGGACGTAGGAATTACATCACAAGCTCGAGTAAGAAATCCTCGAGCTCAAATCTTCGAGGATAGTAATACTGACGTAGTATTGCATTTGGATGATCTTGATATGGTCCCACTAAATACGAAGTTCGATATGCAGATGGAGATGGGTTCACCCATGGCGATGCCGGCAGAAACGCCACCTCCTGTCGAACCTTTAAAAACAAAAGATCTAGCATATTCATCCTTGGCTCACCTTCCTAGCTATTTCTTTGAGCAAACACATTTCCGCATAGACCGCAAATGCCTGTTGGAAATGTCTAAGTTAAGGCGAAATTATCTAACTATAAGTAAACAAGATGCTTTGTCATGTCCGCAGCTTCATTCAAGAGTGGCTGGGGGTTATCTTAAACCTGTAAAAGAAAAATTATTTGGAATACGTCACTTTCTTGATCTAGAGGAAAGTAATACTGTAAACCTCCTCCAGGATGGTAATTATATGACGGAATTGTTCAACAGTCAGATTAATATCCCCACTTTTAAAGAATTTAGGGAAGATTTTGAATGGTGCTTGAAAATTATAAGAGATAGAAGCCTATCAAGGTTTAGCGAAAAAAGATTACAATATCTTGTAAATAAGTTTCCAGTTTTTCAACACCTACATTCCAAGGAAGAAATGAGACAGAGCAAAAAGGTGCCACACAAGGATTTTTACAACTGTAGAAAGATTGATCTGAATCTTCTGTTAAGCGGCTGTTTCTCACAGTGGCAATTGACTGAGTTTATTTGGACCAAGTTGAGAAAAGAACCGGACAGGGTTATCCATCAAGCTTTTAATGGTAGTCATATAACCTTGAGCCAATTATTCAAAGTGAATTTCGAGGAGACCGGTCAGTTCTTCAATGGGTTGAAAATTATTGACGATTCATTTTTGGAGTGGTATAAAGTTATTTATCTCGCAAAATATCATTTGGTTAACGATGAAATGGAAATACACACAGGCTCACACGGTAAGCAGCTTCGATACTATTTGATTGCGAAAACATTTTTGGAGTTTGATAACTATATTAATGGTGAATACTTAGCGGAACTACTGAAAACGTTTTTAATAAAACCGCAAGAGGAGTCGAAATATCAGTTATGTCAACTCTCCGTGGACTTCCAATTTTATCTGCATTACGATAATTCCGATGTGGACAATTGGTGGATGGTCTTTGCCAATTGGCTGAACCACTATAATATATTTTCTAACAATATTCGCTGGAATATTCGCATTTCTAGAATTTATCCAGAACTGTATCATACTGGCAAGGTGAAGAATTTTCAGGAGTATTTAAATCTAATCTTCAAACCACTTTTCAATGCCGAAAATTATCTACACAAGTCATTAGGACCTATTCTTTTGAAATTTCTTTCTCAAGTATCTTCGATTGATCTATGTATTCAAGATACGGACAACTATATTTGGAAAAACTTCACAGCAGTTAGTTGCTTGCCAAAAGATTGGACATCTGGCGGTGATAATCCAACCATTTCACAATATATGTATTACGTCTACGTCAACCTAACAAAATTGAACCATATCCGCCAAGCCCTTCATCAAAATACCTTCACTTTGAGAAGTTCATGTTCTCCCACCTCAATGAATCGAACTTCACAGTTTAGTAATACACTGAACTTCACAGAACATACGGAAGCTATTTTAAACAATTTCTTGCTCGCCTGTGGAGGGTTTCTAAATGCAGAAAATCTCTGGAATGCACCACCATCACTGGTGTATCTTTTCTATCTAAGTCAAATTCCCATGGTTGTGGCGCCTTTGAATTCCATAGTAGATTCAAAGCCTACAATGCTGCAAGAACAAGCCCCGACGGGGCTTGTCCTAGAGCCCTCAAAGCCTTATAAGAAGAACCCTTTCATGAAGTTTTTTGAAATGGGGTTCAAGATATCGCTGAGCTCAGAATCTATCCTCTACAACAATTCGTATACGAAAGAACCCATTATAGAAGAGTATAGTGTAGCGGCTAGTATATACCGTTTACATTCAGCAGATTTATGCGAACTTCTAAGAAACAGTGTCATAACCAGTGGATTTTCAAGTACCCTAAAGAACAAATGGCTCGGCGTTTCCTTAGCCAGCCATGACTACTTCGTGGAAAACACTGGGTTTGTAGACAAGTGGTATGATTGTAAACCAAATACAAGTTTAGAGCATAACGTTCCGATCATCAGACGTCAATATCGCAGTAGCACTCTCGCAGGGGAGTGGCGACTCATAATTGCGTGAATTCGCTCATGTTTCTTCGAGGGGCGCATATTGTGACGCTAATATTATGTACCGCCCTTCCCCACACACACAAAAAAAAAAGGTTAAGGATAAAGATAAGTAAACTAATGGAATATATAAACAAATAAGTAAGTAGATACTGTAAATAGAACACACGTTTTTTAATTTATTTTTTTTTTTACATATCTTAATTTAATATAAATCAAAAAGCCCAAGCCTCAAACAAGAGTCTTATCACTCCATTTATAACATAACAATTCGAAATCTCTAAGCTCGCTTATAGTTGACAATGACCATATTTTCTAGGTTCTCATATTTTGATAGTCTATTCTCCTTTAAAAAGCAAGAGCCTTCCCCCATTGAAATAATCTATTGCAATGAAAACAATGGTTTCATAAACATAAAATCCTTAGAAAGCCCCACTGACGATAGCATGGAGGCGGACATTTCAGATAGAGAAATGGCTACAATCCTGACTAGAAACAGAAACAATTTGGGTAAGGTTGCCATTGATAAGAAAGGCGTTAATAATCATTGCATAGATTTGAATGAGCTGAAAAAGGGCCTTGTCGCCAATGAACACAAATTGGATAACGATAACTCAACACGGCACCAGAACACATATTCACCAGAGGATTCCGTGGAATTTGATAGGTTCGATGATAAACAAAGCAGAATACTAAAGTGTAGCACTAGAAGGAGCTACTTGAGATACAAGAAATAAGACAATTGAGCTGCTTCATTATATATCTTGATATAATCACCTTTCTTATCGTCAGAAAGAGTGTTCTCTATGTTTTTGTGCTTCCATAAATATATAGTTCAAAAAGTAATATCATATACTATTAATAATAAAAGTTATACTGAATATATTGATTAGTTCTATTAATTACTATTGACACACTTTGAATTCCCTTAAATTAACCCTCAGGAAGAAGGGGTCCTTAGGAAAATTTTTCTTTTTTCAATATAAAAGCGAGGAACAATGGATGGGAACAAAACCATGTTCAGCCTTTCAACAATTGGTAGAAGAAGCCAAAAAAAAAAAAAAAACAGAAACGCCAACCATGCACTTTTCTTTGAAGCAATTGGCTGTCGCTGCGTTTTACGCTACCAATTTAGGCTCTGCCTATGTCATTCCTCAATTCTTCCAGGAAGCCTTTCAACAAGAAGAGCCAATTGAGAATTATCTTCCGCAATTAAACGACGATGATAGCTCTGCCGTTGCTGCCAACATTCCGAAGCCACATATTCCTTACTTCATGAAACCACATGTAGAAAGTGAAAAATTGCAAGATAAAATCAAAGTTGACGATTTGAATGCTACTGCTTGGGACCTCTACCGTTTAGCTAACTATTCTACTCCTGACTACGGTCACCCTACCCGTGTGATCGGGTCCAAGGGTCATAACAAGACTATGGAATACATATTGAATGTTTTCGATGACATGCAGGACTACTATGATGTTTCTTTGCAAGAGTTCGAAGCTTTATCCGGTAAGATCATCTCTTTCAACCTCTCTGACGCCGAAACCGGTAAAAGCTTTGCTAACACTACAGCTTTCGCACTTTCTCCACCTGTGGACGGGTTCGTAGGTAAGCTAGTCGAAATTCCTAACTTGGGATGTGAAGAGAAGGATTACGCCTCTGTAGTCCCACCAAGACACAACGAAAAGCAAATTGCCCTTATCGAAAGAGGTAAGTGTCCTTTTGGCGATAAGAGTAATTTGGCCGGTAAGTTCGGTTTCACCGCTGTGGTCATTTACGACAACGAACCTAAATCTAAAGAAGGACTACACGGTACATTAGGCGAACCTACCAAGCACACTGTCGCCACCGTCGGTGTTCCATATAAAGTTGGTAAAAAATTGATTGCCAATATTGCATTGAACATCGATTATTCATTATATTTTGCCATGGACTCTTATGTAGAATTTATCAAGACCCAGAACATCATTGCCGACACAAAACACGGTGATCCTGATAATATTGTTGCCCTTGGTGCTCATTCAGACTCTGTTGAGGAGGGCCCAGGTATCAACGACGATGGTTCCGGTACTATTTCCCTATTGAACGTCGCTAAGCAATTGACCCATTTCAAGATCAATAACAAGGTCCGTTTTGCATGGTGGGCTGCTGAAGAAGAAGGTTTGCTAGGCTCTAACTTCTACGCTTATAACTTGACCAAAGAAGAAAACTCCAAGATCAGAGTATTTATGGACTATGACATGATGGCTTCTCCAAACTATGAATACGAAATTTATGATGCGAACAACAAGGAGAACCCTAAGGGGTCTGAAGAGTTGAAAAACCTGTACGTAGACTACTACAAGGCTCATCACTTGAACTACACTTTGGTCCCATTTGACGGTAGATCCGATTATGTCGGGTTTATCAACAACGGAATTCCAGCCGGTGGTATTGCCACTGGTGCCGAAAAGAATAACGTCAACAACGGAAAGGTCTTAGACAGATGCTACCATCAATTATGTGATGATGTCTCTAACTTATCCTGGGACGCATTCATTACCAACACCAAGTTGATTGCTCACTCTGTGGCCACCTATGCTGACTCTTTCGAGGGTTTCCCAAAAAGAGAAACCCAAAAGCACAAAGAGGTGGACATATTGAATGCTCAACAACCACAATTTAAGTACAGGGCCGACTTCTTGATTATTTAAGTGTACTGTTCACATCAAGTATTTCTGTATAATTATCTAAAAGAAAATAAAAACCCTCTTTTTTTTAACTGCACGTGCATCAAGGGGATCACAGCCTCCTTATCAAAGTGAAAAAAAGGTAGAAAAAAAAACTGAAATTGTGATATAAAAGTTTAAACAGGAAATTATTGTAAATTGAACAATATGTGTGAAGCCCGTTTTTGGTTTGTTATTCCCAACTAACCATACCCTCATAGATTACTCTGCATTTCTACTATATGGTTGAAACATTTAGTTTTGCTCATTTGGCTTATTTGGTCTTTGAGTCCGTTTTACAGGTAGTCATTATCGCACTCGCTGGTTTTTGGAGCGCTAGTTCTGGTCTGCTGCCCAAACAAAGTCAAAAAATCATTTCTCTGTTGAACGTGGACCTTTTTACACCATGTCTTATTTTTAGTAAGTTGGCCAAATCCCTGTCCATGGCCAAAATCTTTGAAATAGCCATCATTCCTATTTTTTTTGGTTTGACTACTGGTATTTCATTTATTTCCGGAAAGATAATGAGCCGTATCCTAGACTTGGATAAAGATGAAACTAATTTTGTGGTGGCAAACTCTGTCTTTGGTAACAGTAACTCTCTACCTGTGTCCTTGACATTATCTTTGGCTTACACTCTGCCCAACTTAACTTGGGACCAAATTCCTAATGATAACAGAGATAACGTTGCATCAAGGGGTATTTTATACTTGCTGATCTTTCAACAAATCGGACAAATGCTGAGGTGGAGCTGGGGTTACAATAAGCTAATGAAGTGGTCTGGAGAGAACACTCAGCATATGCCACCTTCTCAAGTGCAATCTTTGTTGGAAAGGACGCCCAACATTGATAACGAGGAACTTGTCAATGAGGAACAAGAGGAACAAGAATTGCTTGAAGAAGAAAATAACAGAATGAACTCATCTTTTTTGAGTTCGAGTTCCATCGGTGATAAGATTTGGCAAAAATCATGCACTGTATTTGAGAGAATCAGAGCGAACCTTAATCCTCCGTTATATTCCATGATTTTTGCTGTTGTTGTGGCAGCAATTGGTCCGTTGCAGAGAGAGCTATTTATGGAAGATGGGTTTATCAATAACACATTTGCCGAGGCTGTTACGCAGCTGGGTTCAGTTTCTATCCCACTGATCCTGGTTGTCCTCGGTTCTAACTTATATCCTTCTGCGGAAGTCTTCCCTAAGACGGTTCACCATAGCAAGTTATTGATCGGCTCCATCATCGGAAGAATGATTTTACCTTCTTGCTTCCTTTTGCCTATTATTGCTATTGCTGTTAAGTACATAAACGTGAGTATTTTGGACGATCCAATTTTCCTTGTTGTCGGTTTTCTTTTGACTGTTTCCCCTCCTGCCATTCAATTAACTCAAATCACTCAACTGAATGAATTTTTCGAGGCAGAAATGGCCGATATTCTATTTTGGGGGTACGCTGTCTTAAGTTTGCCTGTAAGTATTATTGTTGTCTCAGGTGCAATTTACGTTTTACAGTGGGCTAACCCAACTTAATACAACTTTTCATTCCTTTGTATAGAGTCTTCATGAATGAAAGTCTTATTCATTTTTTTTTTTTTTTAGCATAGTTTTATATTCCTTTTTTATTCCAAGACTTATATTCTCATTATATTCTATTTAGTTTCGCATGGAATTTCAAGTACACATATAACTACAGCCTTACTTGAAAATTGCCTGTCTGGGTCTTATACTTTGCACCCTTGTACAGCTTTGTATTTTTGCCAATTGTTAATCCAGATACAATATCGATGGCTTCTACATAGATTCCACTGGCCGATTGTCCTATGTAAGAATATTCTAAGGAGACTGTTTGTAAATCAACTTTTTTTGTAAAATTTGGCCCAGTATTTTCATACTCAATACAGCCACGTAGTACAGGTACCGTTCCAGTGGCAGTTGATTTATCAAAAATCCATTGTCCTTGACCCATGATAATGCTATTTTCAAAACGGCCATGAGTATTGCGCAATATTTTTATCTTATATGCTATTTCATTTGGATCAGCATTCTCAACATTGAACTGTAAATCTATTTTTAGGTCATCAACTTGTGAAACTTTTTTGAAATTTTCAATATTTAAGGATAACTCAAATTCATCAGAATCTTTACCCAATCCATTTTGGAAGTGTAAAGACATCAAGCCAATAGAATTCATCCTTACTCCGGATTGCTTTACTTGAGAACTTAAATCGACGGAATACTCCAGCAATCTGAACTTCCCATCTGGTGGTATAAACGTTATATTAGAGGGAGAAAACACACCATCATTGATTTCAACACAGTCATGCAAACTGGGTATACCTATATCATTTCCCATAGTGTTTAATTTTACTGCAACTAGAGGATTATCATTCAAATAAGATCTCACGTCCACTATTCCATGGATACTTCCAGTGAGCAACCTTAGATGTGATTTTTTCTTTTCAAATACAACATGGAATGTTTCTAACAAATCCACATAAAGCTCATTATTCTCATGTTTGCTAGCCCTTGAAGTTCTCCAGGGAACAATCTCTTCATTTTCGATTAGTGAATTACTACCACGAGAAATCTGATTTTGTTGTAGCTGCTGTTGCCTTTGTTGTGGGAGTTGCACAGCCTGCTGTAAATTATGGGCTGTAGAACTTATGAACTTCGATAAATCCGATCTTTCAGGAACAGCTTCTTTAATTTTATTAACATAGAGCATATCACTCACATTTGGTTCACCCGCTTCGACGCAACAGTTAAAAATCAAACTGATTCTATCATAATTATTAACAATTTTCTTGATACTTAATTTATCCTTGTCAAAATATTCTAACAGGATACGATCTATAGTCTCTAAAAAGGTAAAACAATCAAGCGGGCCTTTTGACTTCGAAGTGGAGGCTAAGCACCAATAATTGAGCTTATTTATAACTGAGAAATACTTATAGACCTCTAAATCTCTTCCAACCATTGAATGGTCTAAATAATCATCACTACTGCTATCTTCGAGCAATTGAGGACATGTGGACTGAACGCGGGTCCACAGGTGCTTGAAGGAGGGAGCTGTTGCACCTAAAAGATACTGGAAAATAAGTTTGTTCTTTGTATCAGTGATATAGAATGACAAATACATCTATTTTGGTTGGGTTGGTAAGGTTTACAGCCTCTGTTGTTGCCCAAGTCCTGTTATCGCCAACTTTAAATAAATCTCTTCTTGTTCTTTGACCAAAAATTTCATTTTTCGTCGCATTTAAAAGAAACTGAAATTTCAAACATAAACACCAAAACAAAGCATCATCAAGGGAACATATAGTAAAGAACTACACAAAAGCAACAATGAATAATCAGCCGCAGGGTACCAACAGCGTTCCAAATAGTATTGGAAATATATTTAGCAACATTGGAACTCCATCTTTTAACATGGCGCAAATTCCGCAACAGCTGTATCAGAGCCTCACACCACAACAATTGCAGATGATTCAGCAACGACACCAACAGTTACTGAGGAGTCGTCTACAACAACAACAACAACAACAACAACAAACTTCACCGCCACCGCAAACGCATCAATCTCCACCCCCTCCTCCGCAACAATCTCAACCCATTGCTAATCAATCAGCGACTTCTACCCCTCCTCCTCCTCCAGCACCACACAACTTACATCCCCAAATTGGTCAAGTGCCCTTAGCTCCAGCGCCTATTAATTTGCCTCCACAAATTGCTCAGTTACCTTTGGCTACACAGCAACAAGTTTTGAACAAGTTGAGGCAGCAGGCCATAGCAAAAAATAATCCACAGGTTGTGAATGCAATTACTGTTGCACAACAACAAGTGCAACGCCAAATTGAGCAGCAAAAGGGACAGCAAACGGCACAAACTCAGCTAGAACAGCAGAGGCAATTGCTGGTTCAGCAGCAACAGCAGCAGCAACTTAGAAACCAAATACAGCGACAACAGCAACAACAGTTTAGGCATCATGTGCAAATACAACAGCAGCAACAAAAGCAACAACAACAGCAGCAGCAGCATCAGCAACAACAACAACAACAACAGCAACAGCAGCAACAGCAACAGCAACAGCAGCAGCAACAACAACAGCAACAACAACAACAACAGCAGCAGCAGCAGCAGCAGCAGCAAGGACAAATACCGCAATCTCAGCAAGTTCCTCAAGTTAGATCCATGAGTGGACAACCTCCCACCAATGTTCAGCCAACTATTGGCCAACTTCCTCAACTTCCAAAATTAAACTTACCCAAGTACCAAACTATTCAATACGATCCACCAGAAACCAAGCTACCATATCCAACCTATTGGTCAGACAAAAAAGCAGATACGGATACTTTGTTGTACGAACAAATTATCCAGCGTGATAAAATTAACAAATATTCGCTAATAAGAGAAACCAATGGTTACGATCCGTTTAGCATTTATGGATTTAGTAATAAAGAGTATATTAGTAGACTGTGGCATACACTGAAGTATTATCAAGATTTGAAGAACACTAGAATGAAATCTATCACAAGCACTTCTCAGAAGATTCCTTCGGCAAGTATTTGGGGAAATGGTTACTCAGGGTATGGTAATGGGATTACGAATACAACTACCAGAGTTATTCCACAAGTAGAAGTTGGAAATAGGAAGCATTACCTAGAGGATAAATTAAAAGTCTATAAACAGGCCATGAATGAGACATCGGAACAGTTAGTTCCCATAAGATTGGAGTTCGATCAAGATCGTGACAGATTCTTCCTCAGGGACACTTTGTTATGGAACAAAAATGACAAGCTTATTAAAATTGAAGACTTTGTGGACGACATGTTGCGAGATTACCGATTTGAGGACGCTACGAGAGAGCAACACATTGATACTATTTGTCAATCTATACAAGAGCAGATTCAGGAGTTTCAAGGAAATCCATATATAGAGTTGAATCAGGACCGTCTAGGCGGTGATGACTTGAGAATTAGAATCAAGCTGGATATTGTCGTGGGACAAAACCAGTTAATCGATCAATTTGAGTGGGACATCTCTAATAGTGATAACTGTCCAGAAGAGTTTGCAGAGTCCATGTGTCAAGAATTAGAACTACCAGGTGAGTTTGTGACTGCCATTGCTCACTCCATAAGAGAGCAAGTTCATATGTATCATAAATCACTGGCACTGTTAGGTTACAATTTTGATGGATCAGCGATAGAAGATGATGACATTAGAAGCAGAATGCTCCCAACGATTACTCTTGATGATGTTTATAGGCCTGCAGCGGAAAGCAAAATTTTTACTCCAAACCTATTACAGATTTCAGCTGCAGAGTTAGAGAGATTGGATAAAGATAAGGACAGAGACACAAGAAGGAAAAGAAGACAAGGTAGATCTAATAGACGTGGTATGCTCGCATTGTCCGGCACATCTGCAAGTAATACATCTATGAACGGCGTTCACAACACAGTAGCAGCAGGAAATGCTTCATCGTTGCCACCAGGAGAGATTTTACTGCCAGATATTGCAGATATTCCAAGAACTTTCAGGACTCCAGTACCTAGCACTTTAATGCCTGGTGGTGTTGACGTAGGCCCTTCTGTGGAATCGTACGAATTGAGAAACACAACCACTTATAAAAGCAGGCCAGATAGACCTAAGCCAGTTTCACCTCCTTGTTATATTATTGACCATATTCCGGGTCATTCGCTACTACTTTCTATTAAACTGCCTGGGAAAGTTAATACAAAAGAAGAGTTCGCAGCAGCGCCCAATGACACAAGTAGTGGCACCAATGCAATGCTTCCGAGTCCAGAATCGCTGAAAACTAAGCTGAATAGTAACATTCGCGCTGGTGTGACGATACCTTCAATCCCAAACCCGATTGCCAATCACACTGTTACTAATTCACCCAATCCCACACTGCAGCCAGTAATCCCAGGTGGGGCAGCTAGTAAATCGGTACCTACACCTAGTCTTCCTATAGCACCTCCAGTAGCACCACATGATAGCGAAGCGACATTGTTGACTAATAGCAATAATGGTAGCAGTAACAATAACACACAGAATACATAGAAAATATATACACATATATAAAATATACCGGAGATGTAAATAACCGTGGAAGAATTTGTATTATCATCGTGTTATACGATGCGGAGTCCCTTTGCGCCTACTTTTTTTAGAAGAATAGTACATAACCTTTATAAAAATCTTCCAATTTAGATACATAAAAAGAGCATGAGAATAACAAGAACACGTAGTCTAGGAAACTAAGCGCTATGCCAGAGCAAGAACTACTTATAGGGCAAGAAATGAATACACTTCATGCAGGTTCATCTACTGATGGCATAAATGTCGGAAACGCAGGACGAACTAGAGACACACAAACTGGCGTAGAAGGGGAAACGGAAATAGGGTCTGACGAGGAAGATAGCATAGAGGACGAGGGAAGCAGCAGTGGAGGAAATAGTACGACAGAAAGACTAGTACCACACCAGCTGAGGGAACAAGCAGCCAGACATATAGGAAAAATAGGAAGACATTTTAATATTCTTGATAGACTTTTTAAGAAACGTACACAACAGTCTTCGGATATACAACAAGGTGCCATGTTTGATGGTGTCTTTAGCAATTTAAGCGCAAAACCAGATACCACAGAGACTGAAGGTAATAACGAACAAGACATACCACCTACATACGACGAAGCTGCTGCTGATATGGCCCCCTCGTATTATGGAATGGATTTGAACAATTCAGATATCTACTACGACGAAATATGCATTGAGGGGCTTCCTGTAGGAAATATAGCAAATTTATTATGGAATATCATCGTAAGCACGAGTTTTCAGTTCATTGGATTTTTAATAACCTACATTTTACACACATCTCACGCAGCAAAGCAAGGTTCAAGGTTTGGATTAGGGTTAACGTTCATTGGATATGGTTATTCAATGATTCCCAATGATGTTACTTCAAAAGTCGGCAAAAATAAAAGCTTAAATAGAATGGAATTAGAGGATCCAAATGAATTCGATGATGTTCGTCTAAATTCACAATCAACGACACAAGATAAATTTGAATCACATTTGAATCACGGTCTGGATGAAGAAAAACAAAACATACCATGGTTGGCTGTTTTTGTGGCATTTCTTGGGCTATTTATCACCCTGAAGAGTATATACGACTACATTCAAGTCAAAAAATTGGAAAAGAAATACCTCAACCAAAGTCAAAATCAAGCATAAGCCATCTTCTTCATTATGATAAAAAGAGATATATAACTTTTTTAAGTGATCGGCTGGTAAATAGACTTATAACGAGTAGAAAACATTAGATGATATATTGTACACAATAATACATTTCAGGCTAGCATAACTAAGACCTTTTCATAGATAGTGAAAACAATACCACCACTCAAGACCAATCTCCCAAGTCTAGGCGTAGCACCTTTCCAAAACGTCTTTAACCCTTCTTCTTTGAAAATGGTTGCAAAACAATTCATTGTAGAGGAGTATTTGGTGGAATCCAAACTTTGCATTCTTGTTTTCACAGTATCAAGGGGCATGGTGGAATAGACCGTCACAATACCACTAAATGCACCCACTAAGAAGGTTAACCCGGATGATAAAGGTTTGTCTTTTGGCGAATCCGTATAATCTTGGATCAAGGTCTTAATCTTATTGTAACAACCCAATCTAACGGCTTGGTTTGCGGCCTGTCTCATGGAAACTGGCAAAACACCACGATAAAGACCAGAAAATCCTTTATCACGGACTAATGATGAATAGTTTCGTACTACACCGCGCCCATTATTATGGTATTTTGGTGTAGCAGATTGTTTATCATCGATCAAAGCAGTTTTGATTGCTTCAAAAGGAGTCACTGCGGCAACACTTTCTAATAGTCCCGCACCTAACCCAGCTATCACCCCTCTTGTACCACTTAGTTCTCCAGTTTCACTATCTCTTAGCATGTCTTTAATGGTATCAAAGCCAAGAAATCTAATACCCGCCTTAGCGGTGTTTCCAATAATAAATGCGGGACATCCGACATAAATGGAACCAATGCCCTGAGTTTTTGCAGTTTTATATATCAATACCAGAGGATTTCTTGATGCCTTGGAGGCCTTATCAATCAGCTGCAGCCTTGTTTTGGCAAACTCAAAAGGATATGTTATACATGCTTCAGCAGCACCGGCTAGGGACCCTGCCAGAAACGAGTGCAATGGATCTACGTCACTTTTGGTAGCTTTACTGGACATCGGTAAAATGCTAATTTATAATTCAAGCTCTACTTTGGAGTTCTTTCATTGTGACATCAAAATGTTTTTAATTTTACGTTGGCTTCGACATTTTACGTTTTATATATCACGCTAAAGTGAGACTAAATTTCATTGTTCTTCTTTTTTTTTTTTTTCACTTCTAATAATTGAAAATTCCGCAGGAATTCTTCCATATTCTTGACTCTTCAGTAAGACTAACTTAATGGAAATAGAGAAAATAGTACATATTTGAAAAAAAAAAAAGAGGTGTTGAAATGATTTGAGAATATTAAATAGCTTACAAGCGTTAGCCGAGTTCCCAGACAGCAGAGTTTCTACCCTGTGCTCTTTGTTGGCGGCTTTATTGATGAGGAATATAAAAATGTAATTAGGCAAACCTACGCGCGAAAATATAAGAAGCAAAGATATAAAGTGTAGTATATTTGAATATTTACATGAACGAAACGGCGACGTATAATGGTAATCGGCTGGGAACTTCATTAAAAAGTCAAGATGTAAGTTACCTCTTAGTAAGAAGAGTTATTGCAGCAAGCTTAGTATCAATAGGGAGACTCTGTCATGTAAAAAAATAAATGAACACAATCATAACCTCTTCGACTGGGCTATTCGTTGTATAGTATATGTGGTGGAGTGTAATGAATGAAGTTCTCAGAAGCTTGAAAGCATATCAAAATCACGTATTGACTATGACAGATTCTTGTTTCTTGCTCCATTACTCCATTCGAGTTTTTCACAACTTTTGTCGTTCGTCTATAACATCTCTTTTTTTTCCCACTCTTCTAAAATATTGGCATAGCTGACATGTTTGGAACCGAATAAGCAATTACAATACGACAGTAAAATAAAAGCATGTTATTGCTGCTTGTAGAGAATTCCTGCATATGTAACTTTCTCATTCCGACGGGATAAGTTCATAAACTAATCAGCGATGAGTTGCGGAAAATTCGTCAATAGAATATTTTCCAGTCAGTGGTGGTCCCAGTGGCCTGCAACCTAATGGCTATAGTTCTGGATAATAAATTGGGCAAAGGTCAGTATAAAGAATGAATGTATCAGGCCGTAATTGAAGCTTTCAAGTCCAGGTGAAAGGCCAAATCGACAATTAGCGAAAACAGGATTTTTTTACCAACTTGAAATAGTGACTGCTGTCTTTTTGCCTGATTAAGTGGTTATATATTTCAACTAATATCACAACAAAAGGCCTCTCAAAATTTGTGGCGAAGTGTACATCCTGGGTGCTCAGGTAAGCGTCGTCTTCGTATTTTTTTTTTTTCAACAGTAGTTTGGAAATAATGCTCTTCGAGGAATGCGAGCGGAAATGTTATCCACTGTATAAGTCGATATTTTAAGGGACGCTAAATATATCATCATAGCTCGTCTATTGGTGGCTTCTCCAATTGCACTTTCAATGCATTATGGTAAAGTGTGGTGATAAGGCATAGTGATGTTTACAGAGGTCTGTTGGTTTCTCTGGGCTCGCTCATCATCCGACCAGTAACCTTGTGGGGTTTCACATATTGTTCTATGCATTATTATCACGGATTTGTGCCTGCAAATGCTGTTTCTTTGGCTTTTCTTTCTAAAAAAATTATGATATATATATTGTTCCTCCTTGTTTAACAGGCTTTACGGTATTGTGGATCCTAGTAATAGGCGTACTTTTCTTCATTTACATATTTGAACAATATATGTCTCACAAGTAGTTGACCGAATAGCGTTACGTAAGGGTCAAAAACCTTTTCAGAATTGTATATATGACATTTTTAGAACATGATATAATAAACAGAATATAAAAGAAAATAGAGACGACGTACCATGGCATGAAGAATTGTACTGATATCACATTGTGTTGAGCACTGATAGATTAATACTATATTTCTGCTAGGTGCGGGGGGTAACATGTCCTAATGTGTGGCAACCACATTCTAAGGCTCGGTAAGTGATGCGATATATGTGCATGTGTGGCTTTCTTCCTAATTTGCTATTAGATGATTGTGTGCAAATCCACAGAAATATACAATTTCGAGAATATATATACTAGTTATCGTTATAAGAACACACAGTATTGGCCAATTCTTGCCTCTGAATGGTACAAAATGCTTTAAAATGTAGTAAATGAAACATTAATTCCAAATCAGATTTTTTTTCGCAATGCTTAAATCTAGTAAACACAAAGTACTACCGAAAAGCAAGGATGGAAACTATGGCAGTATTGAAGAGACTGAAATTCCTTCTGTCGACTACAGTGAAGACTTAGATGAGGACTTGGACAAAGGCGAAGATATAGCGCTTTCAAGAATCCCAAATTGATGGATTATTGAAGCTACTCTTTTTTCTAATGTCTTTTTGTCCGGTTTTGACGGAACCGTTACAGCTTCGACGTACCAAACGATTGGTAACGAATTTAATCAGATGAGTATTTCAAATTGGATCACCACTGCGTATTTAATTACATCAACATCTTTTCAACCTCTTTATGGGTCATTTTCTGATGCACTTGGTCGAAGAAACTGCCTTTTCTTTGCTAATGGGGCTTTTACCATTGGATGTCTAGCCTGTGGTTTCTCGAAAAACATCTACATGCTTAGTTTTATGAGAGCATTGACAGGCATAGGAGGTGGTGGCTTGATCACACTTTCTACAATCGTAAATTCAGACGTTATTCCAAGTTCGAAAAGAGGAATTTTTCAAGCGTTTCAGAATTTACTTTTGGGATTTGGTGCCATATGTGGAGCGTCTTTCGGTGGCACAATAGCGTCGAGCATTGGTTGGAGGTGGTGTTTTCTCATCCAAGTACCCATATCTGTGATTAGTTCCATATTAATGAATTATTATGTACCTAATCAGAAAGAATATAATCGTCAAAATTCTAGCATATTCCAAAATCCCGGAAAAATACTCAGGGACATAGATGTTATGGGCTCAATTCTTATTATAACTGGTCTCACACTACAGCTTCTTTACCTGAGCCTGGGGTGTTCTACTTCTAAATTATCATGGACCAGCCCTTCTGTGCTACTGCTATTAGTTGGGAGTGTAATAATCCTCTTACTGTTCATATTGCACGAAAGGAAAACAAGTGCTAGAGCGATTATTCCTATGGAGCTGGTCAATTCCTCCTACAGTGTCGTTGTACTTTCGATAAGTATACTTGTTGGTTTTGCCAGCTACGCGTATCTTTTTACTTTACCATTATTCTTTCAGATTGTACTTGGAGATTCCACTGCAAAAGCAGGATTACGTCTTACGATTCCTTCCCTATTTACTCCGGTAGGCAGTCTCATAACAGGATTTTCCATGAGCAAGTACAACTGTCTAAGATTATTACTCTACATTGGTATTTCTTTGATGTTTTTGGGTAACTTTTTATTCCTGTTTATTGAAAAAACTTCTCCGAACTGGTTGATTGGTCTATTTTTGATACCTGCAAATCTAGGACAAGGTATCACTTTTCCTACGACCTTGTTTACTTTCATATTTATGTTCTCTAAGAGTGACCAAGCTACTGCGACATCAACTTTATATTTATTCCGTAGTATTGGATCTGTATGGGGTGTTGCAATTTCAGCTGGCGTCATTCAATTATCTTTCGCAGGTTTATTGCGTAGTAATTTGAAAGGTCTACTGGATGAAAACAAGATAAAGAAACTTATTGTTCAGCTTAGTGCAAACTCCTCATATATTGGATCTTTACATGGCGAAGTTAAAAACACAGTCATAAAGAGTTTTGATGAGGCAACAAAGAGGGCTCATCTAATGTCTACATTACTCTCTTCATTGGCCCTGATACTCTGCATCCTTAAAGACAATCTGGCGAAACCTAAAACAAGAAGATAAACAATATATACCTATGCCCTTGACCGACTCAATTGATACATTAACAGTATTGAAACTAGATATTCTACTTGACACTAAACTTTTTTTGTATTTCGTGGAATTGCAACGTTTCTAATTGACCGACAGTGCTGAACTGTGAGCGAATGCAACTATCTCTATAGTTTTTTTATCCTCTGTAAACTTTAACTAAATACATACTACTTTCATAATCTGTGAATAAGATGTGGCTGTGATAACCTAAAATAGTCACAAACCAATGAAAAAAGGCTTCAGAAAACTTGCTGTAAAGTCCCCCCACTTTTTTGTGTTACCGCCACCTCGAGTGCACTTTTTTTAATAAAGATCTCGTGTAATTGTCCAAATCTGACTTTTTCTTATAGTCTCGCTGGAACCACAGTGCGGCTTTGCAATTTTGCAAATCGGAATTTGAGTCACAGATCCCAGAAAAACTCCACACCTTCCCCACGCAGCAAGCGATAACGAACAAGTTGTCAAATTAGACCCATAATAATTTTGAACACTTCTACCTGTTCATGTCTTTTCTCGAACACTGTCATTTGAAATTATGCACTGTGAAAAAAAGAAACAAAGACCAAAAGAATAATATAAATAGTGAAGTAAAATGTGTTGTAATGCACATGGATCTTGTACTGCTCAAACTTAATATTTCTATTGTAGAAAAATTTTCGATTTAAAATTGTGAAACCGATTATATAAAAGTATATTAGCTGACATTAACGTCTCAAAACCAGGTCAATAGCTTTAAAAATAAAAATAAATCCCTGCAGAATACTCGGAAAGAATATGTCACGTAAGAGCTCGACTGAATATGTGCATAATCAGGAGGATGCTGATATCGAAGTATTTGAATCAGAATACCGCACATATAGGGAATCTGAGGCGGCAGAAAACAGAGACGGACTTCACAATGGTGATGAGGAAAATTGGAAGGTTAATAGTAGTAAGCAGAAATTTGGGGTAACGAAAAATGAGCTATCAGATGTCCTGTACGATTCCATTCCAGCGTATGAAGAGAGCACAGTCACTTTGAAGGAGTACTATGATCATTCTATCAAAAACAATCTAACTGCGAAATCGGCAGGAAGTTACCTCGTATCTCTTTTTCCTATTATAAAATGGTTTCCTCATTATAACTTTACGTGGGGCTATGCTGATTTAGTGGCAGGAATTACAGTTGGCTGCGTACTCGTGCCCCAATCTATGTCATACGCACAAATCGCTAGTTTATCTCCTGAATATGGTTTGTATTCCTCCTTTATTGGTGCGTTTATATATTCTTTGTTTGCCACATCGAAAGATGTTTGTATTGGTCCGGTCGCTGTAATGTCACTACAAACTGCCAAAGTCATTGCTGAAGTTCTAAAAAAATATCCCGAAGACCAGACAGAAGTTACAGCTCCTATCATTGCAACTACCCTTTGTTTGCTTTGTGGGATTGTCGCCACTGGGTTGGGTATACTGCGTTTAGGCTTTTTAGTGGAACTTATTTCTCTAAATGCTGTTGCTGGCTTCATGACCGGTTCCGCATTTAACATCATCTGGGGTCAAATTCCGGCTCTCATGGGATACAACTCATTAGTGAATACCAGAGAAGCAACGTATAAGGTTGTAATTAACACTCTGAAACATTTACCAAACACAAAGTTAGACGCCGTTTTTGGCTTGATTCCGTTGGTAATCCTCTATGTATGGAAATGGTGGTGTGGTACATTTGGTATAACTTTGGCAGATAGATATTATCGAAATCAACCAAAGGTAGCAAATAGACTGAAATCCTTCTATTTCTATGCACAAGCTATGAGAAATGCCGTCGTCATAGTAGTTTTTACTGCCATATCGTGGAGCATAACAAGAAACAAATCTTCAAAAGACCGTCCAATCAGTATTCTGGGTACAGTTCCCTCGGGCTTAAATGAGGTGGGAGTTATGAAAATCCCAGACGGTCTGCTATCTAATATGAGTTCAGAAATACCTGCTTCAATTATCGTTCTGGTGTTAGAACACATCGCTATTTCAAAATCCTTTGGTAGAATTAACGACTACAAGGTTGTCCCTGACCAAGAACTTATTGCGATTGGTGTGACAAATTTGATAGGGACATTTTTTCACTCATATCCAGCAACTGGGTCATTTTCCAGATCTGCTTTGAAAGCAAAATGTAACGTGCGCACTCCGTTTTCTGGGGTATTCACTGGCGGTTGCGTTCTATTAGCACTTTATTGTTTAACTGACGCCTTCTTTTTCATTCCTAAAGCGACACTATCGGCGGTTATTATTCATGCTGTTTCTGATTTGCTGACTTCTTACAAAACCACCTGGACCTTCTGGAAGACCAACCCGTTAGATTGTATCTCATTTATCGTTACAGTGTTCATCACAGTATTTTCATCCATTGAAAATGGTATATATTTTGCAATGTGTTGGTCATGTGCAATGTTACTATTGAAACAGGCTTTCCCTGCTGGTAAATTCCTTGGTCGTGTTGAGGTGGCAGAAGTATTGAACCCAACAGTACAAGAGGATATTGATGCTGTGATATCATCTAATGAATTACCTAATGAACTGAATAAACAGGTTAAGTCTACTGTTGAGGTTTTACCAGCCCCAGAGTATAAGTTTAGCGTAAAGTGGGTTCCGTTCGATCATGGATACTCAAGAGAATTGAATATCAATACCACAGTTCGGCCTCCTCCACCAGGTGTCATAGTCTATCGTTTGGGTGATAGCTTTACTTACGTGAACTGCTCAAGGCATTATGACATTATATTTGATCGTATTAAGGAAGAAACAAGGCGAGGCCAACTTATAACCTTAAGGAAAAAGTCAGACCGTCCATGGAATGATCCTGGTGAATGGAAAATGCCAGATTCTTTGAAATCACTATTTAAATTTAAACGTCATTCAGCAACAACGAATAGTGACCTACCGATATCGAATGGAAGCAGTAACGGAGAAACATATGAAAAGCCGCTACTGAAAGTCGTCTGCCTGGATTTTTCCCAAGTTGCTCAAGTGGATTCAACCGCTGTTCAAAGCCTGGTTGATCTGAGAAAAGCTGTGAATAGGTATGCGGATAGACAAGTCGAATTCCATTTTGCCGGAATTATATCTCCATGGATCAAAAGAAGTCTTTTGAGTGTTAAATTCGGAACTACAAATGAGGAATATAGTGACGACTCTATTATCGCTGGCCATTCTAGTTTTCACGTTGCAAAAGTTTTGAAGGATGATGTGGATTATACTGATGAAGACAGCCGTATAAGCACATCTTACAGTAACTATGAAACATTATGTGCTGCAACTGGGACAAATTTACCGTTTTTTCATATCGATATACCCGATTTTTCTAAATGGGACGTTTAGTGTAGTAGATAGTAAGTACTTTAATTACCCCCCCTGTTTTTAGTTATACATGAAAAGATAATTGTGTTATTAATGTAGATTACCATCAAATAGCTGGAATATTTATTATTTTGAGTATGTTGAATGGCGAAAGTAAAAATAAATTTTATAATTTCCTGAAAGCATTAGTACACGAAAAGGGCCGTTTTCAGTAGTTTAAGGCGCTGAAAAGACATGGTCTAGAAGTTAACTTGAGCTTGAGCCTATTTTCTACAAATGTCCTTTGAAAATACAAAAATAAAAATAAAAATGCATTTAAGTATTAAGCTTATGCTAGATAGAGCAACATTTTCCTAATTTTTTTTGAATTTATTTCATGGTTTTTAGGCGGAAAGAGTTTGGACGGCTTGTCTCTCCTAATGTGGAAGAAATTATGTTTTGTTATGAATCTGAAAAGAAAAATACTATTTTAGCAATACAATGAATTTTAAAAAGTTACCCTGTACTTTAATCCTTCAATTAAAACACTTCTTAAAATAGTATATTTTGAAGATCATCGATATATATACAGAGGCAGTTTTGCAAGGCAGATAACGTTATTGAGTTGTATGTAGGCTGTGTGATTTTAATCTCATAAATCAATAATGGAATAATTTTCTTATTGTTAATATCGATTTATATTTTCCAACAATACAATGAAGTAAGTACTATTTCTATTTGGAAGGAATTCATTCCCCATTTTAGCTCCTCGAGCGGATGAATCCATCACTGTTTTGAAGAAAACCAACAAAGTGTCAAATAGTTGTCTTTTTGAAATTGGTTCTGAAGAGTTTTCGGAAAATGATCTGATAACAGGCCTTTCTAAAAATATAAGGTTGAACGAATGTATGGGTTAGGTAATCAAAATTTAGGCGCCAACAAGGAATTTTTCTTTAAAATCGCATGAAAAGCCTACACTTGGCATAAATAAGGTGCAATTATAAATATAAAAGCAAGATATTTTCGAGATGCTTCCAGGATTTATACAATGAAAGAGCCCAAAGCTGCTGATAACGATGAAGCCGGAAAAACTCTTCTCCGGTTTAGGTACCAGCGATGGCGAGTATGGAGTGGTAAATAGCGAGAACATATCAATAGATGCTATGCAAGATAATAGAGGCGAGTGTCATCGTAGATCCATAGAAATGCATGCTAATGACAATCTGGGATTGGTCTCCCAGCGAGACTGTACCAATCGGCCCAAAATTACTCCTCAGGAATGTTTGAGTGAGACTGAGCAGATATGCCATCATGGCGAGAATAGGACTAAGGCTGGGTTAGATGTAGACGATGCTGAAACCGGTGGTGATCACACCAATGAATCCCGTGTAGATGAATGTTGTGCTGAGAAAGTGAACGACACTGAGACTGGCTTGGATGTGGACAGCTGTTGCGGCGATGCTCAAACAGGTGGTGACCACACCAATGAATCCTGTGTTGATGGATGCTGCGTTAGAGATTCTTCAGTGATGGTCGAGGAAGTTACAGGCAGCTGCGAAGCTGTATCTTCTAAAGAACAATTGCTGACCAGCTTTGAAGTTGTTCCAAGCAAATCTGAAGGTCTGCAATCTATTCATGATATTAGAGAGACAACTCGCTGCAATACCAATTCCAACCAACACACAGGGAAGGGTAGGCTTTGCATCGAATCAAGTGACTCTACACTCAAGAAAAGAAGTTGTAAAGTTAGCAGACAGAAAATTGAGGTTTCCAGTAAGCCTGAGTGCTGCAACATTTCATGTGTTGAGCGGATTGCATCTCGTAGCTGTGAAAAGAGGACTTTTAAAGGTAGCACCAATGTTGGAATTTCTGGGAGTAGCTCTACCGACAGTTTAAGCGAGAAGTTCTTCAGCGAACAGTACTCTAGAATGTACAATCGTTACTCCTCAATTTTGAAAAATTTAGGTTGTATCTGTAACTATTTGCGTACTTTGGGAAAAGAATCTTGTTGTCTCCCAAAGGTGCGTTTTTGTAGCGGGGAGGGTGCTTCTAAAAAGACAAAATACTCCTACCGCAACAGTTCTGGATGTTTAACAAAGAAAAAGACCCATGGAGACAAAGAAAGGTTGAGCAATGACAATGGCCATGCTGATTTTGTTTGTTCTAAAAGTTGTTGCACTAAAATGAAGGATTGTGCTGTTACCTCAACTATTTCTGGACACTCTTCGAGTGAAATTTCAAGAATCGTATCAATGGAACCAATTGAAAATCATCTTAATCTTGAGGCAGGATCTACCGGTACCGAGCACATTGTTCTTAGTGTTTCAGGAATGTCCTGTACTGGTTGTGAATCAAAACTTAAGAAATCATTTGGCGCGCTCAAATGTGTTCACGGTTTGAAGACCAGTTTAATATTATCGCAAGCTGAATTTAATCTGGATCTTGCTCAGGGATCTGTCAAGGATGTTATCAAGCACTTGAGCAAAACTACTGAATTCAAGTACGAACAGATTTCAAATCATGGTTCAACTATAGATGTTGTTGTTCCTTATGCAGCAAAAGATTTTATTAATGAGGAATGGCCACAAGGTGTCACAGAGCTGAAAATTGTTGAGAGAAATATCATTCGTATTTACTTTGACCCAAAGGTTATAGGTGCCAGAGATCTTGTCAATGAAGGATGGAGCGTGCCTGTTAGTATTGCTCCATTCAGTTGTCATCCAACCATTGAAGTGGGAAGGAAGCATTTAGTTCGTGTAGGCTGCACGACCGCTTTATCCATAATATTGACGATCCCGATTCTCGTGATGGCTTGGGCTCCACAGCTTCGTGAAAAAATTTCCACTATCTCCGCGTCAATGGTGCTAGCAACTATTATTCAATTTGTTATTGCAGGACCGTTTTACTTAAATGCCTTGAAGAGTTTGATATTTTCCAGGCTCATTGAAATGGATCTACTAATAGTTTTAAGCACTAGCGCTGCCTACATATTTTCGATTGTATCATTTGGATATTTCGTTGTTGGACGCCCGTTATCTACGGAGCAGTTTTTTGAAACCAGCTCTTTGCTTGTAACTCTCATCATGGTTGGTCGCTTTGTGAGTGAACTAGCTAGACATAGGGCTGTAAAGTCAATATCAGTACGTTCCTTACAGGCCTCTTCTGCTATTCTGGTGGATAAAACTGGTAAAGAGACGGAAATTAATATTAGACTTCTCCAATATGGCGATATTTTTAAGGTTTTACCTGATTCAAGAATCCCAACTGATGGAACAGTCATTTCTGGGTCTTCTGAAGTCGACGAAGCGTTAATCACAGGTGAATCTATGCCAGTCCCGAAAAAGTGTCAATCAATTGTTGTTGCAGGATCGGTGAATGGCACTGGTACTTTGTTTGTGAAGCTGAGCAAGCTTCCAGGGAACAATACTATTAGTACCATAGCCACGATGGTTGATGAAGCAAAATTAACTAAGCCAAAGATCCAAAATATCGCTGATAAAATTGCAAGTTATTTCGTGCCAACTATCATTGGAATCACTGTCGTCACCTTTTGCGTTTGGATAGCGGTTGGAATCCGTGTGGAAAAGCAATCCCGCTCCGATGCCGTAATTCAGGCCATTATATATGCCATTACGGTACTTATCGTTTCGTGTCCCTGCGTGATTGGACTTGCCGTTCCTATCGTATTTGTTATTGCAAGTGGCGTCGCTGCGAAAAGAGGGGTAATCTTCAAATCAGCAGAGAGTATAGAAGTTGCTCACAACACTTCGCATGTTGTCTTCGATAAAACGGGTACCCTAACTGAAGGAAAACTTACTGTAGTACATGAAACTGTTAGGGGTGATCGTCATAATTCTCAATCTTTGTTGCTTGGATTAACTGAAGGAATAAAACACCCAGTTTCCATGGCAATAGCATCCTATCTCAAAGAAAAAGGTGTTTCTGCTCAAAATGTTTCTAATACAAAAGCTGTGACTGGTAAGCGGGTAGAAGGAACATCATACTCTGGTTTGAAGTTACAAGGAGGGAACTGTCGTTGGCTTGGTCATAACAATGATCCTGACGTTCGAAAAGCCCTTGAACAAGGATATTCTGTATTCTGTTTTAGTGTTAATGGTTCAGTCACTGCAGTTTATGCATTAGAGGACTCTTTACGGGCAGATGCTGTCTCCACTATTAACTTGTTACGCCAAAGAGGGATTTCACTACACATTTTATCAGGGGATGACGATGGAGCCGTTCGTTCTATGGCAGCCCGTCTTGGAATTGAAAGCTCCAATATTCGTTCTCACGCAACGCCTGCAGAAAAGAGTGAATATATTAAGGATATTGTCGAAGGAAGAAATTGCGATAGTTCTTCGCAGTCAAAAAGACCGGTTGTTGTTTTTTGCGGTGACGGAACAAACGACGCAATTGGTTTGACTCAAGCAACGATTGGAGTTCATATCAATGAGGGAAGTGAGGTTGCCAAGCTAGCTGCTGATGTAGTTATGTTAAAGCCAAAGCTCAACAATATTTTGACTATGATAACTGTAAGTCAAAAGGCCATGTTTAGGGTCAAATTGAATTTCTTATGGAGTTTTACTTACAACTTATTTGCTATCCTTTTGGCGGCTGGTGCCTTTGTTGACTTTCATATTCCACCAGAGTATGCGGGTTTAGGGGAACTAGTTAGTATCCTCCCTGTAATTTTTGTAGCTATACTTCTGCGTTATGCAAAGATTTAGTCCAGGTACTGCTGCTATTTGATTGTAGATTTTCTTTTTTCTTTTCTTTTTTTTTTTTGACGACTCTGTAATACTCTATTTATTATTTAGTTTAGTTTTCTATTTAATATGATGGAATTCATAAAAAAAAAAAATACACATAGCCATGCCAGGTAATTGCAGATCAACTGATAAATTAGAAAAAAATTAATGCATCTTTAAGGTTTTAAATTAGAAATGTTTTAACTTTAAAGTCACTGAGCAATAAAAGTTCTACCTAATGTTGTAAAACTGTATTCATAACCGAAACACATTATGATTATGTCATTTGGTATTCCACACCAAAGCGAGGAGCATTCAAAATGATACCATTTATGATACCGGCAATCAAACCAGCAATTGGTAAAGTTAAAAACCAACCAGAATAACACCAGGCTACCATTCTCCAATTAACTGATTTGAGATCCTTGTTACATAAACCAACAGCGACAATACCACCAACGGCGATCTGGGTTGTTGAGGTAGGAATACCTAATTGGGTAGCCATGACAGTAGTAATAGCAACAGCTAGTTCAATTGAAAAGCCTCTTGATGGCGACTGCAAAATCATCTTATTACCTAGATTTTTGATAATATTGTAACCATAAGTCCAGCAACCAATAACTAAGGCAACACCACCATAAGCCAGAACCCACACGGGAACTTCGGACTTTGCCCCAATAGTGTTAGTTTTCCAGATCACATACACAGCAGACAAAGGACCAGTAGCGTTGGCAACGTCATTAGCTCCATGAGCAAAAGACATAGTGGCTGCAGTAATGGCTTGGAGAACCGAATAGATATATTCTACTCTATTGTCGTAAAATTTAGATCTTTCGTACATTCCTTTCAGGTCACCAGATAACATATCTCTATCATTAACTTGAGCATGAATGACGTCTTGAGTCCAACCATGAGAGATTACTAACCAGAACAATAAGGGCCATTTTTTAGGTCCTTGCTTTAATAATGACCACCAATATTGTTTCGTTGACAACTTTGTTTCTGGTTCAGTTTCAGTTCTAACCAGGTCCACTTCCTGGATGTCTTCTTTGTTTTTGACGGAATCATTAGAATTACTCGCTGCCTTATTTTCTTCGTCTTCAACAGAAACAGTTGTTCCAAGATTTCTTCTGCCCTCGTAATAATCGATTGTTAATTGATGGCCTTCTGGCATTGGTGGGATATCATCAGTGGACTTAAAGTAAAAAGATGGACCTCTGAAAATATCAATCAACTTTAGTGTCCAATCTTGGTCCAAAACTTTTCTTCTGTAGAATGGGTAGAAAAAGATGAAGTAAACGATCGAAGCAATTGCACCTGTGAGAACAATAGATACGGCAGTTTCAGTTTCAGATAAATCGTCCAAGTGTAGGTTTGGAGAACCCTTCCAGACAATCAACATTGTTAAGATAGAGAAAGTGGCGAATACTAAAACACCAACCAGCAGTAAAGCATTCTTAATCGATCTTTCCAAAGACTTAACTTCAAGGACAGAAAACCTAGAAATTGAAAAAACTATAGCTGCGATCGCGCCTGCCAAAATCGGAGCAATGAACCATGACGCAATAATTTGAGAAACACCACTCCAACCCCAAACGACACCGTTAGCTCCACCGGCTGCAATCCCAGCGCCAATTGTACCACCAACAATGGAATGTGTAGTAGAAACTGGCATTCCGATTGCAGTAGCAAATGTTAACCAACAAGACGAGCCAATCAAAGCACTGGTCATAGTAAGCATTAAAACAGCGGGGTCGTTGGTAAAAATGGAGGAATCTATAATGTTGTTCTTGATAGTACCAGAAACTCTTGCGCCTGCCAAGACAGCACCCAAGAACTCACAGAGACCCGCCAAAACCATGGCTTGCCAGTATTTTAGAGATCTAGAAGAGATCGACGACGCGAATGAGTTCGCCACGTCGTTTGCCCCGATGTTAAAGGCATCCAAAAATGCAAATAACATGGCAATGGCAAAAATATAGTCAAATTGATGTAAAGCCATTTTTGCTTAATCTTTGTTTATATTGATTCGATTAGATACGCTCCAGTATTCTCACCTTTGATCTATGTCACTCATTCTATGACAATTCATGTAAAATAACCTCAATGTAAAGATCATCTTCAGCAGGTTTATATATAATTTTCTTCATATCGAAAACCGGGCTTAGTGACATGAATTGTTTGGAGATGTCCACCCAGTAGACATTGTAAAAAAAATCTGCTATTGACTGAGTTAATCTAATGATTTACATAATAGAAGGATCCAAAGTGGCTGTGACATCTAGTATTGATAGATTAGTATTATTACTATTTGTCTCCCACGTGCTGCATTGTCATATGCAATTTATTAAGATTACATAAACTCCTTTGTACGGTATATTCTTAAAGCCTTTCAATGACTCGGGCCAATTTTTAGCAATATTTCGACATTTAAGGGCCCACTAACAAATTAATGGCACAACGTGGGGATGACGAAAAAGCAGAAAAAGAAAAAAAAGGTCTATCGCACAGCCACACACCCTTGTGGTGAAGCCGTTTTGTGATCGGTGTGGCGCGATCTGTGAAATTTAAACTTTTTTGCGGGTGAAACCGAGATTTCTGAAACTAGATTTTCTGGCTTCGCCAAAGAAAGATGCATCGAATTAATGAAATTAAACGGATGTAAGGAATGAAATTATAACGATTCCGCTAATGTTCTTTACTGACGAGTGTCACTGAAGTACTTACTCGTGAACAAAAATTAACCTATATCAGTAATTTTGATATTGTTAAAAGTAGGTATCTCTATCAAAAGAGATTATAAGACCCATCGGCAAAACTCGAAATATCGTCTTGAGAAAATCATTATACAGTACATGGTGCAATTTTAAATGATTTTTAAATACTATTATATAATCGATACATTTAGTACACGCGAAGACAACGTAGTGTTGAGATTCAAAGAGGTTACAGTTGAATACGTGACAAAGCTGACGAGAGTACTGTGAATTCAACAAACCATAAATGGTCACTCCAAGTAACGGTATTGTGATTTCAACAGAAAACACAAGCATTGTGTTAGCGTGCTCGTAAAATATTATTTCAGCGGTGAAGCAGATATGCGTTAAAGGTGGGCTCGCTATTAAATCATGAACGAAAAAACAGTTATGTCGTTACTGGTGTGAGTCGATATTACGAAACCACTGGCAGGTAGATGGATAGAATGGGACTGATTGGAACAGCGCAAGTTTTTTTCCGTGGTCGGAATTCTCGTAGTAATATTGGAAAATAGTTGGAAGAAAAATTGTGTGAAAAAATACATGCTGAAATAGTCAAACGAAGAGAGGTGAAGAATAGATAAAGCTGTTGAGAGGCAAGACAATGTTTTCAAGATGATCAGAAAAGGATACGGTCCAATATCTATTTATATTCATTGCCCTACCGTGGTATGTTAAAAAAATATGTTACATTTATTGCTCCCATTGGATTTTGCACAGGTGTGAAAGAGCTCAGTTGTCAAGATTTAGTCATTAAGAAGGGCCGCAGCAGCTTTTTGTATAATAGAGCGTCTTTTTTGTTTGTGAAAAAAATTTTATGGTGAGATATTGTTCGATTCTACGAAGTCATTTTACTAGTTTATGGACTCTGATATAAGACAGAGTTGACAAGGAAATGGTGCCGTGATTGTTTCCGTGTACAGCTTTTGAGAACTTCCTTGAAAACCAATCATCTAGCACTTTCATTTCTGGGGAAAAACCTGGAACCAAATCTTGAAAAATAAATTCCCCAGAAGTTTTCCTTATTCCGTGTTCTAATCTTCTCGTTCACTTTGCAGTGACATTCCACGGCCATGCGCAATTTACCCCGCCCCCGGATTTTATTGTCCGTACCGCCATTTTTCAATAGATTAAAAAGGAACAAAAAATCATTTCAGAAGGTTTCTTTCTCGGGAAAACACTAGAGTGTAAATATTGAATATCAAACATCGAACGAGAGCATCTTGAAGATATTTATGTTCTAAATATGACTTTAGTCAAGTATGCATGCGACTATTGTCGTGTCCGTCGAGTAAAGTGTGATGGTAAAAAACCATGTAGTCGCTGTATTGAGCACAATTTCGATTGCACATATCAGCAACCATTAAAAAAAAGAGGCTCAAAGCCTATTGGAACTAGAAGCTTAAAGTATATACCAAAGGCCAAAATGTTTATAGATAATAAAAGTTGTACGGCAGCGGCAGAAATATTAATGAAGGTTCCTAAAAAGGTGATTGATCAGTGTTTGAGGCTTTATCACGACAATCTATATGTTATCTGGCCTTTACTCTCTTATGATGACCTTCACAAGCTTTTGGACGAAGAATACAATGACCATTACGTTTATTGGTTTCTCGTAGCTCTTTCAGCAGCCAATCTTAGCGATCTACAAAGCGAATTAGAATCTGAGGGGGGATTTTCGTTTACTGGAAAACAATTAGCCGTTCTCTGTATGTCCTCACGCCAACAATTTGATGACCTTAGCGGCAGAGACATTTTCCGAATTATGACATATTATTGCTTGCTACGTTGTTTTTCACAGTCTTCTGATGTAAGAAATTCATACAGACTTTGTCGTGAAGCTATTGGCCTTGTTATTGTAGCAGGGTTACATCGTGAAAAAGCATACGAATCACTATCATTTCGTGAGCAACAGCTTTTACGCAAGGTGTATTATTTGCTTCTCTTGACGGAAAGATACTATTCCGTATATGTTCATTGTGTTACAAGTTTGGATACCACAATAGCTCCACCTCAGCCAGAGTTCGTAACGGACCCTCGACTTTCTTTGGATAGCTTTTTTGAGATGATTAGAGTATTTACTGTACCAGGTAAATGCTTTTTTGATGCTTTGGCTACGGAGTCTACTAGCGGTTCTTGCACTGAAGACTCACTGAAAAAAATATGGAAAGAGCTTCACACAGCATCCCTTGAAATAGAACCATGGTCTTATGGCTATGTGGACATTTCATTTTCTCGACATTGGATTAGGGCGCTGGCTTGGAAGCTAGTGTTTCAGATGAATGGTACCAAGTTTTTCTCAAACGCCAATAATGCTCACATATTGGTCGAAATTGCAAAGGATATGCTGGACGACATATTCTTAACTCCAAACAACCTGTATGATGTACATGGTCCTGGAATACCAATGAAATCATTGGAAGTAGCCAATGCATTGGTAGATATCGTAAATAAGTATGATCACAATATGAAGTTGGAGGCTTGGAATATTTTGTGCGATGTATCCAAGTTCGTTTTCTCCCTGAAACATTGCAATCATAAAATGTTTCAAAGGTTTTCAACTAAATGTCAGAGTGCTCTAATCGATTTGCCTATCTCTAGACCACTGCGCCTAAATGATGATTCCAAAGATGAAGACGACATAATTCCTTAATTTATTGTTCACGCCGTTCACTTATACGAGATAGATATACTGATAGAGTGTGAGTGATATTCTTAAGTCTTGCTTTTCGAGGGTGTAAGAAGCTATGTTCTTCAGGCGAGATTATTCTACTCCTGCCTTACTTGTTTGTAATATTTAGTTCTGATGGTCATGATAATTCTATATACAGTTACATTAAGTATATACTTAAGCGGGCAGCTTACTAATATAAATTTTGTGGCATTTTTGTTGGGATATGAGAATCATGTATCGTTGATTTACAAAGCGAATTTACGTTACCAGGAATAGGGAATACTCTCTTGAATTCTAACATAAGCACAGAAATGCTGAAAGAATACGTCAAAAAGTAAATTTACAGAATTAAAAAAAAAATAATTGTTGCCGGAACATGAATAGAGTGTATCAATATACAATATAAAAATTCAAGCATTTTCATTAACGGGAATGAAAAAATTGTATATTAGTACTTCTTTTTGCAAGATATTTAAATCTAGGACCCTCATCACAATGATTCATTTAAATCATTAACGTTTTTTCAGAACAAAATAATAACCTCTAGTTGAAAAAACTTCAAAGCCGCAACAAAACCAAAAAAAAGTCATAATGTCGAGTAAAAATAAACTCGATGTGTTAAGTACTAGTTATATAAAATAAAATTAAATAACGCCGTATCTACCTACTGGCTAAAAAAATCATTTGTTCACAACAGATGAGGTGTTTCGCCCTTCATCTACCACAGAAGTTTCCAAATCTTCCTTCGGATCTTTAACATTAATTTCTGCAGCTGCTGCTTTGGCAGCTGCAAAAGGGTCGACTTTAGTCGACTTGAACTTTCTTGCTGGAACACCAAGTCTAAACAATTCATTTATCTCAATAAAAGTCCTGCCAGCGGTTTCTGGTAAATCGACAACAGCCCAAGCTAAAGTGGCCAGACAAAATCCTCCCCAGAAAAAGCCTGATTTAGCACCCCAATTCCATTTCTCTGAGTTCAATTGGTACATGATCAAAACTGTAACTACAACTTGGATCACATTGTAAGCATTACGAGCCAAAATAATTGTTTTGGTTCTTAGCCTTGAAGACGGTATTTCAGACACTAAGCAAAAAACAACAGGTGCAATACCGAGGTTGTAAAAGAACGCGACAACCATTAGAAGAGCACCACTACCCATTTTAGCGCCATGAGTGTCTGAACATCCTAAACCACCGATAATGAAGAACATAATAGCCTGAAAAGCCAGCCCAAAAGCATAAAGGTCAAATCTGCCACAATATTTTGAAGCCCACCAGGATATAAACGTTGCAGCAATACCAAGACAATATTGGATAATACTGAAAGTAAAAGCCGTATCAGTGCTAACACCAGCTTTTTCATAAAAGTAAGTTGAATAACCAATTAATGATGCACCACAGGAGCATTGACCGATCCAACATAAACAAGCTATTCTCGTTCTTCTCCTGTTAATACCATCTTTCACACAATCCCAGTAAGTTCCTTCATCAGACATTTTCTGCTCCTTTTCTATAGTAGTTTTGATTTTATCGAGTTCCATACTCACTAGTAATTCTTTCTCGGGTCCTTTACCACTTAATGTTCTTTCAAGTGATCTCCTCGCTTGATCAATCCTTCCTTTTTTAACCAGCCACCATGGAGACTCTGGTGCAAAAAAAATACCTACCGCCAAAGGAAGGGGCCAGATCCACTGCAAAGCAAAAGGTAGCTTATATCCTAGTTCTGAGTTGGCATATTTGTTCTGGGAATTTTTCATAATACCAGCAGCGAAAAGTTGACCGAACGCCCAACATAAATTAGAATAAGTCGTCAAATAGTATCTTAGGGCCAAAGGACAAATTTCAGAAGCATAAGAAACGGTCAAACATTGGAAACAACCCCATGGCATACCACACAATGCCTGTCCCACGGCAATCATACCCAAACTCTTGCAAAAATACAGAATGAAAATGAAAGCCGCTAAAAAGAACAACGCCATGATCAGAGTGTAACGGTTGCCCATGTAATCTACAGAAGGCCCAGTCATTTGCAAACCGACAATCTCACCTGCCATGTAGCATAGACATAGACCGATTTGCCAGGAAACTGAAATTTCATAATCTCCTGTATTGCTATTCAAAGAACCATATTTTTTTTGAAAAACAGGCAGGGCATAGAAAGCTCCTAGAATGGCTGTGTCATAACCCTCTTGAATCAATGTTGTGGAAACTAATAGTGACCAAGCAGCAGCTTTTGGATATGTCTTCAAAGCTGTCATGAGTGGCATTCCCCTCTCACTTTCATCTGCCTCTTTGGCGTCCTGCATAGCTTCATCGAGAAGGTCGGGGACTTCTTCATTATTATCGTTTGGTATTAGTGAACCTGGACCGTACTCAAGATGGGAAAGATCAAAATCACTTTTCTTACCTTGCTCCTCCATCTCTATCGAGTTGAATTCGGTAGCGTTCACGCCATTCTCGATCTCATCTAAGTGTGAGTCGTTCCTGTCTTTTTTTCTGTTTATTAATGAGGATAATCCCTTCATAGTTAATTAATAGTCTTGGATGTAATTCTTATTGTTATACTGAATACGCTAAAACCACTCACAACAAGTATGGAGTATATTGTGTCTCTTTATATACTGAGTACTTATGCAATATGCGCTCACTCAGGATGAAATGTACACAGCCGAAAGTATATTGAAAGCTGCCTCTGTGGAAACTTCTATCTAATGTTGTCTCCAGATGTAGACTATGAGGCCTGAAGAAGTCTTTAAACACCTGTTGGAGAGTATAAGGAGACTGCTACAACAACGTCTTCCCCACAAAAATTATGTGGAGGCCGGTATGATACCTGCACAAACGTTAAGTTACACATGAAAAAGAGACTGACATAACTTTGATCTCTGAAAATATGTTTTCCCCTGAGTAGCTTCACTGCTTGGATACCAATACGAATAGACCTTGGCTATAGTAAGTTGCATCTGTACCGTAGAGATTCTTGCAACCTCGCTTAAACTCTCGCTTTTATATAATATTTCTCCTTATTGCGCGCTTCGTTGAAAATTTCGCTAAACACGGGGTTTAAGTTTAAGTTTACAGGATTTATCCGGAAGTTTTCGCGGACCCCACACAATTAAGAATTGGCTCGAAGAGTGATAACGCATACTTTTCTTTTCTTTTTTCAGTTCCTAGCGTACCTAACGTAGGTAACATGATTTGGATCGTGGGATGATACAAACAACGTAAGATGAGTAGTTCCTTCCTCAATTCTTCTTTCAGCATCATTTTCTTGAGGCGCTCTGGGCAAGGTATAAAAAGTTCCATTAATACGTCTCTAAAAAATTAAACCATCTATCTCTTAAGCAGTTTTTTTGATAATCTCAAATGTACATCAGTCAAGCGTAACTAAAATACATAAATGACTATTTCTGATCATCCAGAAACAGAACCAAAGTGGTGGAAAGAGGCCACAATCTATCAAATTTACCCAGCAAGTTTTAAAGACTCCAATAACGATGGCTGGGGTGATTTAAAAGGTATCACTTCCAAGTTGCAGTATATTAAAGATCTTGGCGTTGATGCTATTTGGGTTTGTCCGTTTTATGACTCTCCTCAACAAGATATGGGGTATGATATATCTAACTACGAAAAGGTCTGGCCCACATACGGTACCAACGAGGACTGTTTTGAGCTAATTGACAAGACTCATAAGCTGGGTATGAAATTCATCACCGATTTGGTTATCAACCACTGTTCTACAGAACACGAATGGTTCAAAGAGAGCAGATCCTCGAAGACCAATCCGAAGCGTGACTGGTTCTTCTGGAGACCTCCTAAAGGTTATGACGCCGAAGGCAAGCCAATTCCTCCAAACAATTGGAAATCTTTCTTTGGTGGTTCAGCTTGGACTTTTGATGAAACTACAAATGAATTTTACCTCCGTTTGTTTGCGAGTCGTCAAGTTGACTTGAATTGGGAGAATGAAGACTGCAGAAGGGCAATCTTTGAAAGTGCTGTTGGATTTTGGCTGGACCATGGTGTAGATGGTTTTAGAATCGATACCGCTGGTTTGTATTCGAAACGTCCTGGTTTACCAGATTCCCCAATTTTTGACAAAACCTCGAAATTACAACATCCAAATTGGGGGTCTCACAATGGTCCTAGGATTCATGAATATCATCAAGAACTACACAGATTTATGAAAAACAGGGTGAAAGATGGTAGAGAAATAATGACAGTCGGTGAAGTTGCCCATGGAAGTGATAATGCTTTATACACCAGTGCAGCTAGATACGAAGTCAGCGAAGTTTTCTCCTTCACGCACGTTGAACTTGGTACCTCGCCATTTTTCCGTTATAACATAGTGCCCTTCACCTTGAAACAATGGAAAGAAGCCATTGCATCGAACTTTTTGTTCATTAACGGTACTGATAGTTGGGCTACCACCTACATCGAGAATCACGATCAAGCCCGGTCAATTACGAGATTTGCTGACGATTCGCCAAAGTACCGTAAAATATCTGGTAAGCTGTTAACATTGCTAGAATGTTCATTGACAGGTACGTTGTATGTCTATCAAGGTCAGGAGATAGGCCAGATCAATTTCAAGGAATGGCCTATTGAAAAGTATGAGGACGTTGATGTGAAAAACAACTACGAGATTATCAAAAAAAGTTTTGGTAAAAACTCGAAGGAAATGAAGGATTTTTTTAAAGGAATCGCCCTACTTTCTAGAGATCATTCGAGAACTCCCATGCCATGGACGAAAGATAAGCCCAATGCTGGATTTACTGGCCCAGATGTTAAACCTTGGTTTTTCTTGAATGAATCTTTTGAGCAAGGAATCAATGTTGAGCAGGAATCCAGAGATGATGACTCAGTTCTCAATTTTTGGAAAAGGGCCTTGCAAGCCAGAAAGAAATATAAGGAACTTATGATTTATGGTTACGATTTCCAATTCATTGATTTAGACAGTGACCAGATCTTTAGCTTCACTAAAGAGTACGAAGACAAGACGCTGTTTGCTGCTTTGAATTTCAGTGGCGAAGAAATTGAATTCAGCCTCCCAAGAGAAGGTGCTTCTTTATCTTTTATTCTTGGAAATTATGATGATACTGACGTTTCCTCCAGAGTTTTGAAACCATGGGAAGGTAGAATCTACCTCGTCAAATAAAATTAGTGCCGACTTTTTTTTAGCGCGTACTTTAACGAAATAACAGATGATTTTTCACATGATTTTTGTTAGATAAATTTTTTATATGTAAATGATGATAACGTAAAAGCACTGTTGATAATTTGTTTCACCATTATGGGTAAATGTGTTTTTCTACATGATCCTCGTTCATTATGATATTTAGCGTGTATATAAATGTGAATTCCAAATTATTAATGAAGCATAAGAAGCACTATCCTTTCTCTTCGGATGAAAACAAGGGAGAAGAAACCTGTGCTGGTATTAATGCTGGAATGTCTTGCTAAGAATCATACAAGGTGGTAGTTTTATTTAATAAAGAAAAGAAAAGGACTAGATATAAAAAGTGAAATGAATATAAGATAGCGTTAAGAGATGCCCACAGTACTTGACACATAATTTAGCGTTTTCTCGGGAAGCTCTGTGATTTTATGATTCAATAACACAGCGTAATTGATTTCGTGATGGTTCGATCCTATATGTAATCTCATGTAACACTCAGGCGAGTTACAAAATCGATTCAACATTGCCGGCTTATGCGTTTACGTCAAGTCTGAGCATGCCTACCCCCTTCCGAACCCGCCTTTTATTGTCTAGCCTTCAGATGAACTAAACCAATCATCTGTCCATAATCCATATGCTTTAGACAGTGTGATTAAGCAAAAGAAAATAAGCGCATAAGAATCTTGCTACTTCGGTAACTCTACAACATTAACACCCCACAATCAATATATAAAAGCCAACGAAGTGAAGAGAAGAGGTGGAATGACGCTCTTATCCTTTGAGAAATTTGACTACGAAAATCTGTGTCCCCTATGCCATTAGTTATTGAGCTATAACTATATATCAGAGAAGTGTAGTTATTCTTCAGCAACGGGCCTATAATCTGGATACGTATGATTACTTATCGCTGTAATAATTGTAAATTCCTGGAAGAAAAACACATGACCAGAATGATAGACATATTGAAACGGTGAATAAAAGGGAGAAAAAGGCTTAAAGGCTTTCTGTATTAGTAACACTAAGCCCTCTATCAATTTCATCCAAACAGAAAGACTGCAGGTACATCCATAGGATAGAAGTTCTGTATGTAAGCCGCCACTTTTTGTCTCCTTCACTTACCATATAATGAATAGAGAAACGTAGACCTAGGCGGCAACCGTTGCCTAACATACGAAGCGCTGGTGCTGTTCTCCGATTATTAGTATTACAAAAAAAATTATATAATACTTATTAAGATGTTGATTTATCAATTTCCGGTATAGTTTCCGGTATGGCCAGCTTGATCCAGTGGAAGTTCCGCTGTTTCAGAACTAGGGCTTCGTAGCACCTCGAATGCTCATTTATTCTTGTCAACATTTTTGCTGGCAGTGTATAAGACTGTAGGCACCTACAATATACGACTCCGGTATTCGATAAGTCTTTCACTTTCTATTTTAAGAAAAACAGAATCGACAATTTTCCCGTAGCAACCGTTTAGAGCACAAAGATTAGGTGGCCTCTTAACGAGGGTTCAAAGCAAATTTGGTTTTGGCTTTTTCTTGGCCAAAAGCTGCAGCTGCATCTCTGAAGGCACCCTAAAGGGATTCTTCGGAAGTATGTACACTGTGAGAAAACATTCTTGTGCCTTGGAAATGCAATAAAAGGTATAGGCACTATGAAGCGTGCGCCTCGTATACGGGACCTATGAAAGACGCATCGTTCAAGTACAGAAGCACCGTAATAATATGAATAATGAATGTGGGATGAAAATTGTACACTGAGGCATTTTAGGTGAGAGATGGGTGCCAGATGATAACTCGTTTGTGCCAGGGAAGTTGGCAAGACATTCATATAAATAGAGCTGCTGTAGCTATCCATCTTTGAGGTATGCGCTTTCATTTCACTATTTCTTGTTAAGCTTACATCAGCACTAAAAAACAAAACAAATACAATGGTCAAACTAACTTCAATCGCTGCTGGTGTTGCCGCCATCGCTGCTACTGCTTCCGCAACCACCACTCTAGCTCAATCTGACGAAAGAGTCAACTTGGTTGAATTGGGTGTCTACGTCTCTGATATCAGAGCTCACTTGGCCCAATACTACTCTTTCCAAGTCGCTCATCCAACTGAAACCTACCCAGTTGAAATCGCTGAAGCCGTTTTCAACTACGGTGACTTCACCACCATGTTGACCGGTATTGCCCCAGACCAAGTGACCAGAATGATCACCGGTGTCCCATGGTACTCCAGCAGATTAAAGCCAGCCATCTCTAGTGCTCTATCCAAGGACGGTATCTACACTATCGCAAACTAGAGACTGATGCCTTTACGAATGAAATTCCATAAACCTTAAGAAATAACGGAAAAAAAAAAAAAAGCTTTTTTTTTTTTTGATAGTATAAATAGTTGATTATATGTAAGTGTATATTAATATTGTTACTACTGGTCAATCGTGATATTTATGAACAACTTGGCGGAGCAAGGACAAGAATCCTCTCTTCCTTTTGTGGTATTCTTCGATGTGTGTCCACTTCAACGACATGGGTCATCAATATCTATGTTAAAAAATCATATTTTAGACTCACTTGCTAGTAAACCGGTTGATGCTATTGTTAATATATAACGACAAATGTTCAAGCAATTATATAACCATTTTCTTCCATATTCACCTTAAACGAGGTCGCCTTTATTTTTTTTTTTTTTTTTTTCAGGGCATCGATCGGCCCGGAGTCGTCGCCTTCAAATGTGTCAAATTTTTAAGATTAAAGTTATCGATCTTGAAGTTTTTCGTGGCAGGAGGGTTTCTATTTAGTGTTCAATAAAGGCTTTCATGAGCTTTTGTATATTCCTTGATTAACAATAAATGTGGAAAACAAGAAGGGTAATTGTGAAAGAGTCCGATTGTAGTTGATGAACAGTAAAATCACTTATTATTTAAGGATTCCGCTGCGGTATGCGTTTTCTACTGATGTGTGGAGCAAGCCACGCCATGTGATTAACCTTGCTTGATAAAAACACAAACCATCGTTCAGAATATGCATGGAATATAGCATCACTGGGAGGAGAAAGACAATAAGTTTTGCGCATATGGTAGGATGGTGGCACATCGAGTTCTCTCAACCAGTGAGAAATAGGGAAAAAGAAAATGGTTGTAATGGTAAAAAGTAGTCTCGTTTTGGTAATTCGCAGCTGACAAACTACAAAATATATAAATTGAAAAAGTTGTATTTATCTCTACACTAAGAGCACCTCACTGCGGGATAATTGCGCTTCTTTAATGTATGGCCATAGTTCCACATTCAATGGTAAAGGCCACATAGATTTCTTCGCAGATAGAACGCGGTAGAAGAAGTGGTTAAAAAACCATTCACAGTCAATCCCGTCGAAGAAAAACTCTTCATTCTTCCAGGCTTTTTTCTCAAACAAGTACCTATTCATTTTCCTTGCAATTTCGTCCCATCCATTCGCACCACTTTCTTGCTCATTTATAATAGTCGACAAGAACTGCATCTTGTGTTCCATGCTCATAATCAAAACCCTTATATTTTGGAAACCTTGTACCAACATGAAAAGAATCCACCCGAGATACAAGGTGCGTAATAGAAGGCACATTCCCCGTGACACATATATGCAGCACAAAAAATTAAGGAATGGTATCAACATAAAAATATTGGAAATCCTCTTTAAAAACCAAGTAAGCTTAAATCGGTAAGCTTCCTTGGGAAGTTTAGCATCTTCCAGGCCAACAGGGCTCCATGATTTTTCAGTATTAAACAATTTCCATTGTTTTTCAACTTCTGTAAAATAAACTCCCAATGCTTCTTCAATGTAAGGGACGGAATCCTTAAATGACTTAACCTTGGCAGCTTTATCTTTTTTCAAAGAAAATGGTTCGAGAAGGGTTGTTCTGAACGCTTCTTGACAGACCATGGCATTGAAAAAAAAGTACTTAGTATTCCAAACGTTATTTTCATATAAGTACGAATTTAGATTTGCTGCAACAACTTCCCAATCATGAGGATCAGAACTTGGTGTGTTTTCAGTAATCTCTTTGCAAAACTGAATGAGTTGTTTCGATAAGGAACGCTTACGAGAAAGTCCACAAATAACAAGGACAAATATTGGTCCCAGAAACAGGACCAGAAGTGAAACTATAAGTGGGTAAATACAATTGTTGGAAAGTTTCCACCAGACGCTAAGTGGTAGCCATAATAGCATCCAGATGCGAAACGCTAAGGACTTGTAAATTTCATAACAAAACCAGGTAAAGCTGCTTCTGAAAAGATCTTGAGGTAGAACAATCTTTTGGGATTCGAGCTGTTTGAAGGATAATACATCTACACTCTTCTCATTTTTAAGTTCATTCTCTTTCATTTTCGGTAGTGAGATGGCAGTTCGAGGGGTTTTTTATTCGAGATAGTAACTTCTGGCTTTTCGCTTTTATACAGCACAGCAGAAAAAAAAAGCCGCCGAGGCGCGCGCGTTCATGCAATGGCTCAGTAACCTCGTGATAGAAAAAGGGCAACAATATTGGGCTATTTTAGGCAAAGAAACTCAGCTATTCGAAAAGGGCATCCATTACATTTCCGGTTTTCTATCTAGCCAACTCGATAATCGTAATAACGAATTTACAAAACTTTAATGCGGGTACATCACGGTGTGCCGTAACGTTGGTTCACATTTAGGGTGCGACCAGCAATGTCACTGCTCGTACAGCGGTTACCGCTTGAATGAAATACATATTTTAAGCGTAGATTTCCTGTGACAAAACTGTGTAAACATCTAGTAGAAAATAGACGTAGCTGTCACAAATATTTACACAGGAAAGAGTCTGTCCTACGTATCTGACATGAAGATTCATAGAACCAAGTTACTTCCCAATGTGGACAACCTTTCGATACCATGTCAATAGCTTCCCCTTATGTTCGGTGTCACTGTAAAACGGATCAAAGCAAAACCTAGAGGTACGGTGGTACTCAGATCATGCATGACCTCTGGGTAATTAGCACTTCTCCCGCTTGTTTTGAGATTCTGTATATAAATATTGCAAACAAAAGGATAGAGCGCGGATGGCAGCCCTTACAGTAAAAATTATTCGTTTTAATCATGCGTCAGTGTGAGATTCTATGACAATAGTATAAGATGGGGTGAAGTAAAAGCGTCTGTATGACTATAGAGTACAGTTATATTACAATATATGGAATAGAGCATAGTGGTATGACGATATTAAGGAACTTTAAGTTAATGATACCATGATAGTATTAAGACGCAATTAAGTGTGTTTATGTATTATGGTTGAAGGATAGAATATTTTTATGTTTAGGTGATTTTAGTGGTGATTTTTTTGTAATATTGGCATAAGTGTATATAAATTGAGTGGTTAGTATACGGTGTAAAAGTGGTATAACGTATGTATTAAGAGCTGTTATACAATACTTGGGGCCGCCGAATGAGATATAGATATTAAAATGTGGATAATCGTGGGAGTTATGCGTAAATGGCACAGGGTATAGACCGCTGAGGCAAGTGCCGTGAATAATGATGTGAGTGCATTTGGTACTGATTTAGTGAGAATGGGGCCATGGTGTGGAATATGAAAGTAGGGTAAGTTTGAGATGGTATATACTGTAGCATCCGTGTGCGTATGACATATCAGTAGAAGTGAAGGTGAGTGTGGCAAGTGGCGGTGGTGGTAGTGGTGGTATAGAGTGGTAGGGTAAGTATGTATGTATTATTTACGATCATTTGTTAACGTTTCAATATGGAGGGTAGAACAACAGTACAGTGAGTAGGACATGGTGGATGGTAGGGTAATAGTAGGGTAAGTGGTAGTGGAGTTGGATATGGGTAATTGGAGGGTAACGGTTATGGTGGACGGTGGTTAGTGGTAAGTAGAGAGATGATGGATGGTGGTTGGGAGTGGTATGGTTGAATGAGACAGGGTAACGAGTGGGGAGGTAGGGTAATGGAGGGTAGGTTTGGAGACAGGTTCATCAGGGTTAGAATAGGGTACTGTTAGGATTGTGTTAGGGTGTGTGGGTGTGGGTGTGGTGTGTGTGGGTGTGGTGTGTGGGTGTGT